>NW_026068053.1:6627361-6642869 GCF_014885135.2 Alexandromys fortis | reverse complement strand
AATTAATTAATTAATTAATTAAATGCATCCTCTGCATGCTGTGTCTAGAGAACATTTAAATAAGACAGTGTAGCTGGTTTTCAGTAGCTGGTTCAGTACTTGTAACAACAGCAACACTATTGTTAGTGAGTGAATAAATATCTAGTCATATTTTGAAATTTGTATTAGTAGGAAAATAAGTGTGGTGCAATTAGAAGGGGTTAATGTTCTCTGTGCATGTTTGCAGTTAGTTAATATGCAAAAGCAGAAGGACCTCTGAAACCTGGAGGCCAATAAAATCATTCAATGAAAAAAAAAAAAAAAGAATGGTTGCTTAAGGCAAAAATAAAGAGAAGTGAATAGATTCAGAAGGAGGAAATCTCACTTTTCAGAGTAGTTGAAAGGAAGAAAGAACTGGCTTTGGGAAAACATATATGAGGAAATTTTTTAGACTCCAGACTGGGTTTGCTGGTTCTGACCAATTTTATTTGCACCCTTCAATTGATTGAGAGTTGTCCAGATATGCTGTTTTATGGGAATGTGTTAAACAGGGTAAAAAGGTAGTAACAACAGAAAACTTGGCTCTAGTTAACACAGAAGCTCTTATATTTCAAGGTGTGTGTGTGTGTGTGTGTGTGTGTGTGTGTGTGTGTAGGAAATTATCAGCATACTGCAAATAAAATTGCTAGTCACACCCATGCCTGTTCCTGAAGGTATGGCCAATTGTTTTAGATTCTCAGAGATTAGATTAGCCTCCTCAGGTTGTTACAGCAGAATGTCTCAGATTGGGTATCTCAGAGAAGAAAAATCTATGTTTTCACTTGTGAGCTGTAACTCTAAGGCCAGAGTGTCAGCAGTAGTATCTCTTTAGGCCAGTGCACAGTGTTTATGTCATATTATCACACGGTTCTTCTTTTACACCATGAATGTGAACATTCAACCACTTCTTTTTCTCATGAGAAATTAAGTTTCTTCCTGCTGAATTGAAACCTTGTCCATAGAACTTCATTTGCTTTAGCCACCTTTATATCTTTTACTTTAGCTCTTTATCCTAACATGATCACATGATGATTTGCATCCACATGTAATCTCTAGAGGGAAACAATTCAGTACATTGCAGCTTCTGAAAGGAAAATAAGATATAAAGTCTAAAAATCAAACACTGTTTAATGGTATCCAGTCATCTTTGGCTTTGCAAAGAAGGAAAATAATGCATTTCAAGTAAATATGGAATTAGAAAATTCTCAAATCCTCCTTATGTGCTTATTAGTTAACAACTCTGTGCTTTCATTGTAATTCATAAAAGAAAAGAGACATGCTTACATATTAAATGCAATATTATAAAATATTTTCATTGAATCTTATATATAACAGGTGTACTTGCTTTTGTTATTTCATTATTATAATGTTGTGGGAGCTCAAATTGGTTAGCAAATGACATTTGAGTGTCACGTTTCCTATGCTTCTGGATTTCTCTGAATACATGACCAGATAAAACTGAGGAAGACCCTGCGCTTTCTTGGTGTTGTTGGAAATGGAGCAAGAGGCATAGAAGAGGATTGTGGTTGGTGCCCTTGACTCTTGGGTGGGATGGCTGGATGAAGGCATCTGGATCAGCAGTGGCATCTGCTTTGTTCTGTTTTCATGAGTTTGTCTTATCATTGCATCCTTTAATAAACTGATGGATAAACTTTTGTGAGTTCTCACATCAGTTCATCTTATTATTTCACTATTAGCTTGAAAATTACCTCATGGCCAGAATTTCTTTAAATATAGATACATTATTTAATTTCTCTTTATTTCATGCACCTAAGTGGACCATTAGGGCTTAGAAAATCTTTTTCACATGAGAATTTTTTTTATAATTTACTTATTTTGCATCCTGATCACTTTCCCTTCCCTTTTCACCTCCCATTCCCTCCCCCCACCTCCTTCTGTCCCTCCCAAGCAATTCTCTGTTTCTGTTCAGAGAGGGGCAGGCCTCTCATGGGTATCAACATGACACATCAGGTTGCAGGAAGAATAAGCGCATTCCCATGTAGAAAGGCTGGACAAGGCAATCCAGTATGAGAAATAGGTTCCCAAGAGTTAGGCAAAGCATTAGAGAAAGTCCTTGCTCTCATTGTTAAGAGTCACCAAAACAGTAAAAACTATACAAATATCACATATATGCAGAGGGCTTAGGTCAGTCTCACACAGGCTCCCTGGTTCTCAGGTCAAACTCTCCAAGTTTTTATGGTCTAGATTTCTTGTTTCTGTGTGTATCTCGTGGAATCCTTTACTCCTCTGGCTCCTACAAGCCTTTCTCTCTATCTTCAGCATGATTTCCTGAGCTTAGTCTAATGTTTGGCTGTAGGTCTGCATCTTTTTCTATCACTTACTGGATAAAGGCTCTTAGATGACAAAAAAAGTCACCAATATGATCACAGGAGATGGCCAGTTCAGGCTGTTTATCCACTATTGCTAGGAGTCTTAACTAGGCTTAGCTATGGTCATCCTTGTTGGATTGTGGAAGTTTTCCTTGCATCATGTTTCCACTGATCCCAAGACACCCTGTTTTACAGGCATCTCTTTCTGTATCCTCCCCCTCCACCTACCCCAAACCTGATTTCTCAACTTCCCATCACCATCCACCCTGAAAATCTTTTCCGTTTCCCATACCAACGGAGATCCATGTCTCCCACATTGGGCCTTTCTGACTGTAACTTTTGACAGACTCATGGCCGGCATAGAGTGAGTTCAATAGTTGAGGTGAGGTACCTGCCATGACATTGTTTTCCTGAGCCTCCTGGGCCTTGTAAAAATAGAGTAGGCACCAATGCATGTCATCAGATGCCTCCCTTAAAAAATTCTCTTTTTGTAAAAAGAACTGTGGCTTTTTTCTTGTTTTTAAAAACATGTTGACAAAATTTACAATGTTAATACTACCATTCTACCTCATATAAACAATTTTCTATCATTTGATTCTTTGAAATAAAACAAAGGAGGCTCTTATTTCACTCTAACACATAAAATATTCATAAGAAGGAAAATTCTTGTTGTAATACACAAACTCTTTCACTGATGTCATTTACATTATGCTAATGAAGATATTTCTTTGAAAATGAAACATAAAGGAACACAAAAAATATTCCTCAGTTGTAAGTTTTAAACATTTAAAAATCATCATAATGAATTCCACAGAAAATATATAATTATGAATTTTTAACAATAACATACCTGCCAATCATATAATTCAGAAGGTAATACCCAAAAATCAAGCTACTTTTGAAAACAGAATAAATTACACACATAATATAAAAGATTGAAATGTTTTAAAATATTTCAAAGCATATTAAGGTTTTTAAATCATTTTAATAAAAATATTTCTGAGTAAAAATATTACAGAACAATTAAAGAAAACATAGACTTACACCTGTGATGTGTTTCTTCAAGCCCCCATAATTTATTAGAAGTGCTTTAAAATGTTTTCAAATTATGACTTCATTGCTTTTTCAGCTAAGTTTCTCACTGGTTCATTTATCACGCCCTGGAGATGCAAGCATCACATGTGAATTAAAAGTCAGTCAGGAAATGCTTCTGAAAGAATATTCAATTGTATTCCTCTTTCACTCCTTCCATCTTCATCTTTGCTGCTCAGAAAGTCTGTACCACTAAAGCACTTAAAGCTGGGCCATTAATAAAAGATTAACCCACACAAGTAACAGATCTACTAGCTGTGAAATTGAAGGACACACCATAGAAGTTCAACTTCAACTTTGCCACTATCTACAAGAAGCTCTGATGAACAAAATTAATGCCCTTTTTGGTTGATTGCATGGAGTAATGCATATACCAGACAGATAAAATCACCCAATTATTTTTAATGCACTAGAGCATGTATTCTTATACTTATTCAATTCTTCTTCAAGATCAGAGTATGTTTGGAACCTGCACTAATGTAAATTGAAGATTTTGGGGTAAAAGGAAAATCCAACTGTAAGGTTATAGCTTTTGTTGCTATGTAAAGAACATTATATCCTGACATCTTGCAGTTTTTATGAAAAGCATGGAATTGCCTCATATAGTTACAAGTGATTTTAATTAAAATAAAATTATTAGCTTCATATTTGTTTTACATCACCTGTAATAATAAAAATTGGAAGACTGAAATGAATATTATTTTATATATACATTTGTATGTATCTGCATGTATAGAATGTATATGGAAAATCCTTTACCTTAAAAATGTGTAGAGAAAATTATTAATAACGCAAACAAGTTAATTGCATCTAGAACAAAGTTTTAATGTCAGATTTTCCTTGAATAACTGCTACAGGAACTCCTTCAGCCAGTAGCCTTTAAGGTACCCATCCACTAGGGCTTGACCTCTTATACTGTAAGAGCCAAAGAAAAGCTTTCTCGCTCTCTTCCAACTACTGGTTTCAGTTCCCTTTTCCCTTTTGTGTAGAGGTCTGTGATCTGTGAGTCAATCCCTAAATAAATGACCCTTTATGATACTCAATTCTGATAATAATCGCTAGTATGTGATTATTTTGTAACTTCCATTATCAATTCAAAACACCAATTTCCAACTGATATTTATTTATATATGGTAAATGTTTGGGGCGAGGATTCCTAAAAATTTTGCATGAGAAATACAATATATCATTTGTTTATGCCCTTTATCTGTAATATTTCAGTGTGTGTGTGTGTGTGTGTGTGTGTGTGTGTGTGTGTGTGTGAGAGAGAGAGAGAGAGAGAGAGAGAGAGAGAGAGAGATGTGTGTGTGTGTGAGAGAGTGTGTCAGAGAGACAGAGAGACAGAGACAGATATGTGTGTGTATGAGAGAGAGAGAAAGAGAGAGAGAGAGAGAGAGAGAGAGAGAGAGAGAGAGAGAGAGAGAGCTTGTGTGATGTCCAAGTGCATGCTCTTGTACCTCCACATATGAGTATAATTATGCCATCTACCTTGTCTGAGGTCAGGGTATCTCTCTTATCATTTGCTATTTCTATTCCAGAGCAGTTATTGTGTTAGTTCTAGTCTCTACTTCCCATATCACAGTTGGAGCAAAGGTATTACAGGTACACACAATCTTGCTGGTTTTCACATGAGTTCTGGTGATATGTGCCATATTTACAGCTCTTGTTCATAATTTTGTAAAGATCTTGTTCATAATTATGAGGCTTCCCATTCAGTGCATGCTTCTGACCCAGTTAAACATATTTTATCTTACAAGTTACTGACACGTGTTAATGTGAAAAGGCGGTACATTGTTTTTTAAATATTTTTCACTACCTATTGAGATAAATCGAAGTAACTTTATTCTGTAGTCTATGTATTTTGTGAAATTAAATTATATTTGTTATCAGAAAGCAAAGCCAATATTAAATTCCCATATTTAATTGTTTATTACATTTTTTAAACATTTTTGCAGGGTATTTGATGTAATTAGGTGATAGTTGATAATTGCTCACCTATCTATAGTGTTTCTATTATATTTATAGAACTCTTACTAGTGTAAGATTGGTCTCCAGTAACACTGAAAATTATTATACATTATTGTATTTTCTGAAGTAACTAATTCTTAATGTTTGATAAAATTTGTTAGTTAAGTAATGTAACCAGAAATTTTCTTTTTAGAAACTCCTTAAATTCCAAGTTTATTTAGAGGTTCTTATAGTTTTTCAAACATCCCAATACAGGCTATTATATATTTAAATACTCGATTTAAACTTACTTGCCTCCTCTACCTTAAAACTTAGCTAAAATAACTCTTTATTCTCAGAAGCCATGCCAGACTTCCTTAGAAGAGTGGTTGGAGGGTGAAGAATTTGTTTTAGACTGACTCTTTTGTTCTTTGTTCTTTGGGGAGGCTGACATTCATCTCACAAATAAATTACACATCGAGTCTCATTCTTTCTTATAAACACCCAACCTGAGCTTGGCTTGTTTCAAGCCAGCTATCCTTAACTTTACTTAATGCACCTATGTTTTGAATCTGGGCTTTTATCTTTATCCTATATATCTTTCTATTTTCTTGTTTGCTGTTTAGCTGGCTGGCTGGTCTCTAGCATTTTCCTCTCCTGCTTCTCCTGCTCCTTGATTTTCTCCTTCAAGTTTTCTCCATCTCTTTATTGTCTCTGCCTTCCAGCTATGCCTATCCTTTCTCCTGCCATACTATTTGCCATTAAGCTCACCACAAGCTTTAGACAGCTTAAACACAGCAAATGTTAGACAAATGCAACATAAAATAATTCAACACATCTTTGCATCATTAAACAAATGTGGCATTGTATAAACAGCATAACATATCTTTAAAAAATATTCTACAAAAGTCAAATGTAACACATCTTAAAATAATATTCTGCAGCAGAATAAAGTCCTCTAAAGAGAAGGCATCTAAGAAGAAAAGAGGTGGGAGTGAGGAATCACCAATTATCTATAAACCATTCCATGAAGTCCCCCATAGTGAGCTGTCTACAAAATGTATAGAAAAGGTTTTATTCATTCTAAAATCTCTCAAATCTGTAAAAAGTAACACAGCAATTGTCACATTTAAATATAGAAAATAAAAGTCAATTATAATTATATGTCAGGCAAAGTGACGAACTCGGGAGCATACGTTAATCAAGTCTCTTTTTCCTTTCAGCTCTGAAACGTAGAAAGTGAAGTTGCCATTATGGAATATGTTTCATACAGAGGTGAGGGCAAACTATTCACTAACTTTGATCCTTGATGCAAAAGAAATTCACTAACTACAACTTCAGCTACTGGAGACCTCAGCTTCTCTTCCAGCTTCCATTATCCCAGACTTTTGCTAATGTTTCTGACTGAAAAGAACATAATGTCAAATGTTGAGAACAATGTGGTTGGTAAAGGCTCTTCATAGGAGAGTTTTGATAATAAATGTTAACATGAAAAGCACTTTGACATTTACTATTCAAGAGAAATTTCTAGTCTGTAACTTATAGAATATAATGAATACAAAAAATGCTTAAAAATAAGAAAATCAAATCCAAGAAAAGAAACTTCAATAAGCAAGGCTTACAGAGAGAAACATAGAGATGTGTCAGTAACACTAGTGATAATAGTTTTAAATGTTGAAAGAGGAAAATCATGGCAGAAAAAAACAGGCTTGCTAACAAATAAGGAGGAGTATAAAAAGCAATGAGCTATTGATAATGGCCTAGACACAGAATTCATTTTTTAACGAGAACCAAAAAAAAAAAAAAATGAAGTTCAGAGGTTTGTGAAATTGAAAACTAATGAGAGCCAGGTTAAAGTAGCTATTGAGGAAATATAGGTAAGAAAACTCCTGACACTAGGATTGATAGAATGAATAGCTCACTGTACACTGGGGAAAGAGTATCTAATAGGTACAGTTAGGATGGTTCATCATGCTGCTTCAATTCAAAAGTATCCTTACCTGTGCTGTTGGAGAAAGGCTAGTAAGTTGTTCCCTGATGCTCGGCCTTGAAATAATCACACAGAAACCATATTATTTCCAATACTGTTTGGATAACTCATATTCTAAACTAACCAATCTCTATTAATCTGTGTATCTCCACATAGTTGTGGCTTATTGAGTAAAGTTCTGCCTAGCGTCTATCTCCAGCAAGGGTGACATGGCTTCTCCTTACTTTACCTTATTTCTCCCAGCATTCAGTTTAGTTTTCCCCACCTATCTACTCTACCAGGTCAAACCAGTTTCTTTATAATGGTATTCACAGCATAGAGAGGGGAAACCCACATCACCTCCCCTTTTCTGTTTAAATAAAAAGGAAGATTTTAACTTTAATACAAAAAAATTAGATAAATAAAATAGGTACCAAGCCAGCATTATTTGTTACAATATTTATATCTACTATATCTTTTATTATAATTAAATAAAGTTATAATTATAATTTCTACAACTCCATCAAAGACTGTAGAAAGATACAATATTGCCTAAGTAAATAATAAGTTTATTGTAAGCAACTTCCAAAATCTAGAATTGACAGAGCATCTCACTGCTGGGAAAGTCACCCAAAATTCTTCTGTACCATTGGGGCATCCATCTTTAGCCTCCAGGCCGATATTTATGAAGCAGGAAATTTTAAAGAGTAGGCAGGTTTAGCAGTCATTTTTCTACAGGTCCTGCATGTCCAGTCCATCAAAGAGTAAAGGCAAGAGCAGTTTCTTGCCCAAATGGCTAACCAACTCGATAAGAAGCCTCTTCAATGGCCATATTCATCTTGAAGTAGCATGGTTCTATAAGGAGCAGATGTTTCTCCCTGCCATTAAAGTGCTAAATTATTTAAACATTTTAAATGCCTTATTCTTAAGGTCTTTGAAAGGTTTGAAGAATGCCTATCCAATGAAATATATCTATGTAAAACTAGAAAATCTAACATGACTACAAGCTTGAATATTATAGATGATTATCTATTAACCTATATTTCTTAATTATAAATACATTTTCAAATGAGCTAAACAAACACAATACCTTAATCAAGAGCAGAAATATACATATGACAAAATCGATCTTAAATTTGTATCAATGAAACAAAATCCGTACCAATGTAAATTCTATAGCATATCCCCCTTTAAAAACAATATTTGGAAATATGAGTGTAACTCTTTTCAAACTTGTTCCTGCTGTTTATTGGACGAAGTAATTTTTCTTTTTTTCCAGGAGATGGTGAGTTTTATTTTTTTCTTGTCTGAATAGAGGTTTGATTTGCCATTGCATGTTCCGGGGTGGAGAATAGAAGAAAGCACACCATGTGGAGGTCTATCAGTGTGGTCGTCTTCCCTCAGTCTCACCTTCACCATCCACAGAGAGCATCATACTTTCTTGCAGAGCTGAACTTAGAGGCTGGCCTCTCCTCAGGTTTCTTTGGCTCAGGTGCAGATCTCGAGTCTTTTTGAGGGATGTTCAAGGTACCCTTTTAGTGGGTCTTGGTCCATCAAACCACATTAGGCTAGAATGAATCCAGTTTCTTATCCTCTGTGGAAACAAAAGAACAACCTCTTTTCCAAAGCAACATATCCTTAGACTCAAATTTTGAAGCCAAGAAACCTTTAAAACATGTTGCAGCTTAGCAGTCTCCATAATCAAATATTTCTCTTCAGTCAAAACATTCAAAGAAAACACAATACTACAAACTCTCTGTGTTTATTCCATCTTTATGTGGCTTATTCTTTCTTTGCTCCTTTTAAACTATGACTGTCTGTACTCTGCCTCTTTAAAGACTTTACCTGTTTAAAAATAAAACATTTACTTGTTTTTATTACTATCTATATTCTTTTTCTTATCTCTTCCAAGCCTATGTACATTTTTAAAACATGCTGTGTTTGATTTAGAGGTCTTTTCCATCTGAATCTGTCTTTATTGTATATTTATATATTTTTTTCTAACCACAAGTGCTTCTTAAAATGCTAAGGCCATCTTATGTACTTAAGCCACACCACTGCTAGGGGAAATATGTCACTACCTGCTTGCCATAGCCAGTCCAGTATGGTTGAGCTGTTTGCTGCCTCTGAGAACCATGCTCACAATCCCATTTTTAGGCACACAGCTAGTCAATATTGCTGTTAAGTAAGTTGTAGCACTCTGTTCACAAAAGCCCATTTAAATGCTCAGCCTTCTGAAAGAACTAGAGGTCACATTGGCAACATGGCCCAGAAAGCTGGCATTTTAAAAACCACCATTTTTTGCCACTGGTGAATCAGGAAAACCTTTCTTAAAGGAGCCACAGCATGCCATCAGTAAGCAAAGCCCATTCAGGTGGTGGGGGTGGATACAGCTAAACTTTGATTTTTAGTGTCTAGAATTTCTTTCCAATCTTTCTTTTGTTTTACATGGATTTAGTCAACCATATTGGCATCAATTTGTTGGAGGAAGGCTACTAGTTAGTTACTGGTTTCTAAGCCCTGAAATAATCAAACAAAAAATATTATTGGCAATATGGTTTGGTGAATAGCTTAAGCATATTTCTGGCTAACTCATATCCTAAACTAAACAATTTCTATTAATCTGTGTATTGCCATGTGCTGTGGGCCGTTGAGTATTGTTCTGTCTGTCATCTGTCTCTGGCAGGGGCTACATGGCTTCTCCTTACCCTGCCTCCTTTCTCCCAGCATTCAGTTTAGTTTCCCCCACCTCTCTACCCTATCAGGTAAAACCGATTTCTTTATTAGCCAATGGTATTCACAGCGTACAGAGGAGAATCCCACATCACTATGCTAAGGGAATAAATAAATAATACATGATTGAAGATCTCCAGAATTTAACAAACACTTGCTCCTTTGACTGTCACAAATAGTAAACAACAATGAAGCACATGGGTTTCATATCAACAATTTGATATTTAAGAGAAAAGAAATTTTCTGCAAAACTAATAAGGCATTCAAGATGACACATAGAAGAAAGGCAAGTAGAATCCTGAATCCTAACTAGTTGCCTATTTCTTAACCAGTTGTGTGTATAGACCTTGGAAGCATATACAACTTCACCGATCAAATCGTGTTATAATCAATGTTACTAAGAATTGGCTATCTAGACTAGAAAATTCATATACTCCTTGGTTGTAGAGACCTGGATAGTACAGTTAGCTTACATTTTAAAAACATGTAACTTACTAATTAAAGAGAAACACATAACTTAGTTTTGGTAACATTTTTAATGCAACATGAGATAGAGGAAGGCTATGTAAGGAGGATAGTATCCATGCAAGAGCAAGAGAAATTAATAGCATACAGCAAACAAATGTGTGAGTGTCAACAATGGAATGATAACCTGTCATAAATGACAGAAAAAGGTAAAATAAGGTATAACAGAAAAACACTGTTGAATTAGACAATAAGAATATCATCTATAAAAATCTGACAAAGATTACCCTGGTTTGCATAGAATCAGGTGACTGTTTTGTAATAAAATTGAGCAAATATAAATTACTTTTCCAAAAAAAAAACCCCAAAAACAAAAACCTCTGATGAGAAAAAGTGAGAGAGTAAAATGGATAGAAAAAAAAATATATAGGATAAAAACAAATTATCTAAACTTGAAGTTTTTCTGGGAGTGTAGAAGTAATTAAAAAAACAGATATAAGACCTCATTAATGTGCTCCTAATTTTTTTCAGGACTGAGACCTAAAATCACTTCACTGTAAAATTTCTTGTCCATTATTCTAAAAACACTACATGATAATCACTGCTTCCATTTTTGCTGTGAGTCCTCTAGAGTATCAGAATTCCTGAAACACCCCCCCTTAAAAAAAACAGTCTCCATTTCATCTAAATGCTCCTGTCTAACTTAATAAGTTGATATTTTACAACAAGAGTTTTGACCATTTCTCAGTGTCAACCATGGAAGAAGATGCTACATGAAGATTTGCTAGTAACATCATCATGAAAAAGGAACAAGAAATCACTGAAATAATAAAGTATACTCAACTACACAAACACTCAGCTAAAACTTCATTTCAAAGTAAAAAGTGGATTCCGAAAAAAATACAAAAAGAAAAAAATCTTAATTAATAATAATGAAGATAGTAAGTAAAACAGAATATAAGAACCCAAGGTAGCAGTGTTATCAATCAGAACTGTCTATAGAAGAGAACAGTTCTGTAATTTGGAAGATAACTTACAAGTGTCCCATATATAACAAATACTTCATTCTTTATTCAATATAAAACTCTCTGAATATGTGAGTGTTTCATATGCTAACTGTTGTGGGATTCCCCTCTGTATACTATTAATATGTTTTATTACCATTGGTTAATAAAGAGGCTGCTTTGACCTATGGCCAGGCAGGAAATCCAAACAGAGAGGGAGAGTAGGCCAAGTCAAGGACATTCTGTGCAGCTGCTGAAGGAGAAAGATACCAGAAAGTTACCAGTAGGACACAGCCTTGTGGTGATGCAAATATGAATAGAAATGGCTTAATTTAAGATGCAAGAGTTAGGTAGGAATACACCTAACCTATTGGCCAAAGAGTGTTGTAATTAATATATTTTATATATGATTTTTCTGGTCTGGGCATCTGGGAAATGAATGAACTGTCTTTTTGTTTATAGCCAACAGTAATAGAATTCCATTTCAATTCAAAGGACCCAAATGCATGCAATTTTTAAATATGGTATAAATTGAAAGAAGAATAAAGATTTACTGAGAACATCCAGTTAATCAGCAGAATAAAGCTACATAAAAAGTCTTATACAGACTGCAAGTGAAAAAGTGTTTATTTGAAAAGAAAAAAAAGTGGATAGCACTAGCAACTAAAATAAAATCTGTAAAGTTATTAAGATCGGGATGTTTATTAGTAGATTCTAAGGCCTCATGAATTTTTTATCCCAACTCCTGCTTCATAACTGACACAGAGAATATTGTGATCCTGAATCACAGTGGGATCCTGAAACCCTGTTGTGACCTGTTCCTAGTCTTCTATTCACATTTTTTTTCTGATTGTTTTGCACTATTGTTTAACTCTATACCCATCAATGAGGTATATTTATAGTCCTAACTTCCTATATAGTAGAGAGTAAAGCTTCTAGGTCTGTTATTATCCTCAGGATGATTTAAAAATAAATATGCCAAAGTACAGATCAACTTTACATCCAATGAGCTAGTGATCAAAGAAATCCATAGCAAAAAATGCATACAATGCTGTTTTCTCATATAGAAGATCTCCTATGGAGCAGAGGCAAATAAAACAGCTGGGATCCTAATTCCTATAAGGTTTCTGTAGTATCAAACAGCACTTATTTCTTGACAGAAGTTAGATATTCTCAATCTTAAGGATACTAAATGCTAAAATAAGTAGCTGCTAGTAAATTAAGGAGCAAGAATAGAAAATAAATTGCTGTTTATTAGAGCTGTTACATCTTTGCTCATCTAACAATGAACATATTTTTTCTTACCTATAAGTTGATGTGATGATTAATTTTGTTTGCCTCACTGATAAGCATCAAAGTTTTTTTTTTTTCTTTGAAAAGTGGTAAGACATATTTTTAGATATGTGGAGATGTTGCTTCTTGGAAAGATGGATATGCATTGATGACATCAGAATGTATGATGTAGCATTTGTCCTAGGATGGCTCTCAGGTGTAATAAAAATAAAAGGAGAGATGAAAATCTCTCTTCTAGATTTGACCCTTCTTTTGGGAGCATGTGTCTGCTGCTCTCCCTGATAGACATCTGAGTCTAAGATGTTGTATCTTTACTATGGCTTTTCACCAATGACTCCTCAGGGTCTTCAAGGTATTCTGTCTCATGCTGGTCCCTCTCTGACTTAATGTTTCAGTGTCCTGGATTTGGTAATTTACAGTTTCCTGGAGCTCAAGCCTGCAAACAACACCGTGGAACAGCTCAGTCTCTTGTCATGTTGGTCAACGTAGCAGATTCTCTATGTAACTGTATATTTATTCTGTTAGTTCAGTTTCTCTTGAAAATTCTAATACATATCACAACTAAAATCAAATTTCACTAAAAATTAAATTGTGTATGTAATACATTCTATTATTGTCATATCTTTATTTCTGAATATGGTACTGACATTATTATAATTTTATAATAACATAAGTTAGTGGTTGTATGTTAAATAGTATTTTAAATTATGTTAGGATTCCATTCATGTCATACTTTAATATAACCTTCCTTAATCAATTAGATATCACATAAAACTTGTTGAAATTAACACTTTCTAAGGAGTTTGAAGGAATCCTACCCAGAATATTGTCCTGTCACTAACAGTGGTTTTATAATGAGGAAGAATAAAATATTACTACACTAAAGCACATTAAGATGGAAAATAAATGCAAAATCCAGACATTCATGCTGAATGCCAAGAACCTTTTCTAAGTTTTGAAAATAAGAGAATGCTAAGGAATCAGCCATAAAATGCATATATAGCATGCTATCTAAATCTCAGAGAATATCAAAAAAGCCAAAACAATCAAAAGAAGCATAAGTTTTGGAGAAGGACTGATAAATACTACCTTCTGATCAGAATTTGCTACTGCAATCGCTTATTATTCAGTTGTAGTTGCCTATTCTGGTTTTACATACAATTGGACCTATCAATACCCAGCTACAAATTAAAAAGGGAATAATGTGACTTACCCTTCTGTGGTGGTATGAGTGAAATGACCCCCTTAGGCTCATAAAGAGTCTCACTCTTTGGAGTTATTGCCTTATTAGAGTAGGTGTGGTCTAGTTAGAGAAGGTGCGTCACTAGGGGTGAACTCTGAGGTTTCAGATGCTCAAACAAGGCCCATTGTCACTCTCTCTAACTGTTACCTTTAAATCCAGATGTAGAACTTTCAGCACCTCTCCAGGACCATGCCTGAGTGAATGATTCCATGTCTCCCACCATGATAATAATAGATTAAACCTTTGAACAGGAAGCCAGCCCCAATTAAATGTTTTCTTTATAAGAGTTGCCATGGTCATAATGCCTCTTCAGAGCAATAAATACCAACTGATGAGTCAAGCAAAATTACTGGATAATTTTACACTGATGATCACACAGACAGATGGTCTTGTCTAAACTCTAAACTAATATAATATTAAATACAACAAAAAGACAAGAAAATAGGAAACATAGTTTTAGGTATAAGTTGAGGTCAAAAGGGGCAAATGAGAGATAGGAAAGGTGTGAGTGAAAGTATTCAGAACACATGTATACATTCAGGAAATTGTCAGAGAAAACTTTAATAGAAATAAATAAGTACATAGGCCTTCAGAAGAGCATAAAGCAGACAACACCTAAACTTTAAATTATTGCAATAAAATAATTATAAAAATAAAAACATTTCATCTTAGTCCTCACTTTTGCTTGTCTTCTTGTCTCCATTTTACATGGATTTGTGTTAAAAATAAACGGAGACAAAAGAGAAAAAACTGGATCCAAATGATGATCTAAATCCACCCCAAGTATGAAAATGAAAAACCACATGTCCAAGAAAGACAGAAGCATTTATCAGCATGCATGCTTGGAGGAGCAATGTTCAAAGTACTTATATCTTGGTAAAGCAAGGACCCGGGGTAAAGAGAACTCTGGCTGTACCTCCCCTACCCCTCTCAAAACCGGTCTGTATATATCCAAGTGGTTTGTAGATGTCATGAGAGAGAAACAGTTAGAATTATAAAATTCAGGAACAATAATGGACTTTTGACCTGTAGTAACAGGAATTAAAATAAAGCCTTTGATGGAGTCTGATGAATTCTGGTCAGCTCTGCACATTCCCATGGCCTTGACCATTGTTAATCACCACCAATGGTAACAGATTTGAAAGTATTTTTTTTTCTATTTTTTTTCTTGATCTGCTTTTGTTTAAACCCTACACAGAGGGCTGCTGTGAGAAACTGATAGAGGAAGTCATTATTGCTAATGGCTCTGAAAGTTGTTAACTTTAATGGATTAGAACTGTGTGTGTATTAAACTTAGTGGTTGCAGGTAGCAGGGGAATTAAGTAAAAGACTTCTTGAGCTCAGGCTGGAATTTCAAAGTTCAAAACACATTAATACTATTTGACCAAATCTACCAAAAAAAAAAACCAAAAAA
>NW_026068053.1:6616433-6625989 GCF_014885135.2 Alexandromys fortis | reverse complement strand
TTTTAGATTTTCGAGACAGAGTTTCTCTGTAGCTTTTGGTTCCTGTCCTGGAACTAGCTCTTGTAGACCAGGCTGGCCTCAAACTCACAGAGATCCGCCTGTCTCTGCCTCCTGAGTGCTGGGATTAAAGGCATGTGCCACCACCGCCCGGCTATGTCTGCTTGAGTTTAAATTGAACAGTTTTGGATTGTCTTGGCCAAGGAGGTCTCAAAACAGTCTCATATTGATTCTATTCTAGGTTATTAGTGTTCACTCTTATGAGGATCTATAATGGAAAGGAGGAATTGAGCAAGGAAAAATAGAGAATGCACAGTTCAAGGGAAAAGGGGGAACCAGGAAGTGAAATGTAACTAAATCCTGTGTTCAAATAGATAAACAATTAAAGAACAGCCTGATGTTATGGAATAAAGGGTCTTCAAGGCAAGAGCCTATCTATATAAACTTCCAACTTATGAAAAAGAATTAAAGAAAAGATGGGTAGGTTGTTGCATGACTTTGATTCGAGTACTCTGGTGGCAGAGGCAGGCAGAGCTCTAAATTGGAGGACATCTTGATCTACAGATCAAGTTTTAGGGCAGAAAACTTAGGCAGTGAAGAAAACCATGAAGATTAGAGAGCAGCTGCAGATGTAATTGAACTAGGGGGGCATGTTCCAAATGCAACAAGCAGCAGAACTTTGCAAATTTAGCCTTGTGGTTCTTGTTTTAGAGTCTAGGATAGAAGAAAGTGTTTACAGAATCTCCCTCTGTTACTAGGCAAAGCTGCTGTAGCCTGGCAAATGTCAGGGGTGTCATAAAGATCACTGTATTAAGTTGTGAAGGTGCAGCCTAGATTGCCATGAAGATCGCAAAATAAATGTTGTGCATGCCACAGTCATTGCATGCCCGCCAAGATCAACTAATAGGGAAGGAAACCAGTCCAAGAGAAAGAACTGTGTTGTAACTAGCAAAGCCAAAGGAATTGGATATCTGCAGAGTGTTTTGACATCAGACATGGAGATGCAAAGTCTAGGGTTTGCACAGCTACTGTTCAGTCTTGCTTTGGTCCAGAATTTCCTCACTATGCTTCCTTTCCTACCATTTGGAATGGTAATGTATATCTTGTGAAATTGTATGGTGGAAGTATATTATCTTCTTTGTCTTTTTGATTTTATTAGAAGGGATTGCAGTTAAGAGACATGAGTCTCAGAGGATACTTTTGGATTTTTAAACAAATTTGAAATTGGAATATGAGACTATGGGATACTTTGAAGTTGGACTAAATGCATTTTACATTACAATATGGCTAAAAGCCAAAGGTGGCCAGGGAGTGGAATATAGTGATTTGAATGAAAATGTCCCCATATGCCCATAAAGAGTGGCATTATTTGGAGGCATGGCCTTATTGGAGTAAGTGAGGTGTTTATTGGAGGAGGAGTCTCACTAGGAGGCAGGATTTGGGATTTGAGATTATCAAGCCATGCCCATGTGGCAGTCTTTTCCTTTTGCCTGTGGATCCAGACTTAGCACTCTAAGCTACCTCTTTAGCATGTCTGACTACACACCATGCTTGCTGTCATGATGATAATTGACTACACCTCTGAGTTGCATATTAAATGTTTTACTTTATAAGAGTTTCTTGGTCATGGTATCCCTTCACAGCAACAGAGATCCTAACGAATACAAACACGTTGTTAAAATTTTCTGTCTCCAATGGAGAGGGACACAAAATAGACATAAAAGACATTCCAATATATGTTCCTTTGCATACATATGGGTAATCATCATTACTATTATTATTTTTTTATTTATCAGATGGCAGATGTTCTTTTATTGAAACATTTTCTCTTGTCGCTTCTCAACAAGCTGGTCATGCCACTGCACCACTGTGGATGTCATCAATGATGTCATGAGTGTGGCAGCCATACACATTGCAGCCCACAGACTGTGCAGTTTCCTAGGATCTCTTTAATAGTTCCAGAAACTTCTCTGCCTAAAGACCTGTGTCACATCTGCCAGGCAATGTTAATAATCTCGTCAAAGAGACATTTCCACTGTGTTTAATGTTTTTCTGCTTCTTCCTGTCTCTTGGTGGCTCCTTGAGGGCTTTCATGATCTGAGTAGAGGTAGAGGGCACCTCCTCCATCTGGGACTGACTGTTCTGGATGGTGAGTTTCACTATACTCTTCATGCCTTCCCAGTCACTGGTTGCTTTGGCCTTGACATCACCAACTTTTATTGGAGACAAACCCAGGAGTCCTATTCTGGGTGTCAAAGCAAATGTGACACTGACCTCACATCCTGTATACCTCAGGTATACGACTTTGGTCTCTTTGGGATCGAACTTGGGTAACATGGTGGAGGCGGCTTGTGTCAGATGAACTCGAATTTGGGATTACCAAAGAAAGTTGCATCATTGCCTCCTCTGAGCCTAAAAGCAGATGGGTAATCATTATTAAAATTTCCCCTATATATTTTCTTTTCTCATCAACATCCACCAGCTTTAAGAAATCCTAAAACTCATATTTTCTGCATATCTGCCTGGTCTAACTAGAAATTAAAAGATGGAAAATATTAAAATGTGCAATAACCAGCAGAGTAGAAAACCTTCATAAAGTACTGGTAGAAAGCTCGACACAGTAGCTTCTTGCTAGGAGACATCTAAGTTGCTGATGAAGGTTTCTGTGTTTCCTAGGTAATGCCCAATTTCCAGAAACTATTATCAATAAATAAAGCACCCTTAAGACAGTCCCCAGAAGCAACAGAGAGGCACATTAGTTAACCCTACAAGGTCAGAAGGCTAAAAAGGTTTTAGGCACTCCATCTTGGTAGGTCTATTGAATTGTTCTGAGACCCTGAGATGATTCTTCTTTTAGGTTCCTATGTCCTTTAGCAACAAGGTAGGTTTTTGTGGAGTTTCACGGCCTACTTTATTGTGGATGCTGCGTTTCCATCTTAAAGACCATAATCCTGTTCCTGGTCTGGTCACTATGGCCTACAGATGTCAGAAAATAATGCTATCCTATAATTGTGCAGGAAATATTTTTCATTACACATATCTTTTGACTCCGTATATAAAGCTCACAACAGACTAAAGTACCAATGTCACTTAAATCCAGCTTGGTCAACCAATAAACTCTGTTCAGATTACTTATGTAAACATGAATGAGGGCTTATTTAAAGGAGCAGAAATGACTCAACGACAGCTGCATCACTACAGCCTATGCCAACAGAGCCTGAAACTCACAAAACCTTGGAACCTAGAACACATTGCAAAGCCTCCACTCAGCTCAACAGTTTGGATAATGTGGTTTGCAAATGACTCTTGTCTAAACCTCTTTCAGGTTTGGTCTCGAAGTTGTTTTGTAATGTTGCATGACTGAGTGAGTATACTCAACCTTTTACTGTTTGTTCTGGCAAGAAGGGGCCTAGTGAATCTGGTCAGTTTTGAGGATATTCTAAAGCCATTTTCAGTTATTTACTTCCGTGCTTTAAAATCTTTCCTTTAGGAGTACTGTCCCTTGCTCAATGGTAACTGTTACATAACACCTAGTAATTAAGATTCTTTTACAGATTGAAGAAGGACACTCAAAAGAAATCCCACACTAGCTCAGAATTGAGAAATAGATAGTTATTCATTTAGGGGTAGACTCACAAATCAGAATCCTCTGCTTGAACGGAGACCAGAAACCAAATCCCGCAGCTGGAAAAGAGGCTGGACACATGCTCTATATCAGCATAAAAAGTATAAAAGACCATGCCCCAGAGGGCTAGTAACTACTGGCTGTAAGACTTCCTACAGCACCTCCCCTTTTTGTTTAATTAAGAGAGTTATAAGCCTAATACAAAATTATATTCAATAATAACAATTATATTCAATGATTATACTATCCTAACTTGTTTAAGTCTTGTATAATAAATAACTTGGCCAAGTCATGAGAGGAAAGTAACTACAACTATCTACTACTGGGTGTAAGACTTCCTAAAGCAACAGATGTCCAACATTTGTGTCTTGAAATGTCCAATCTTGATGATTAATGAGATTGTGATGGCTTTTCTTACCAATTATGAATATCTTTGTTCCTT
This sequence comes from Alexandromys fortis, assembly GCF_014885135.2. NCBI lineage: Eukaryota > Metazoa > Chordata > Mammalia > Rodentia > Cricetidae > Alexandromys > Alexandromys fortis. The sequence continues at coordinate 6,621,925 of NW_026068053.1, read as the reverse complement.
TCTCATTGAAGATACATTCTCTATGTGGACTCCTTTTAGGGTTATAGGTATTCTTCGTTACAACCTTGAGCCCTTTACCTCATGGTTGTATGGTCATATAGAGTAGGGAAGGTGGACATGAAAGTCATTTTCTCTTAAACAGTTGACAGACTAGTTGATAAATAACAGTGACCTGTGTGCAGGCCCAGCACGTGTCTGAGAACCCATGAGTTTCATGTAATCTATTTCAGTTGGATGACACTCGACTTGGAGAAAAATCAAATGTGTAATGTTTGTATAATCAGGAATTTTCTCCCCAAAAGACCTGCAGCATGCTCATCTGAGGACTAGATAGGAGTATAATGGGAAGCACAGATATACCTGTAAGGGAGAACAAATCATGCCTTTTAATGAGGACTGATAATGGGGTAAAAGACCAGGCTTGGGAAGTGTCAGAAGAAAACTTTGAGGTTCCTGAAAGATGCTGTCAGGACTGTGCCTCAATATTTTGAACTAAGGATCTTTTATTTTTTTGCCAACTGGTATTGAAAGGTCATGTATGATTAGCTTTCTGGGACATTTGATGCTAGATACCAGTGATGAAAAAATGAGTTGTGATATAAGAATCTATGGTACAAAATCTTCTGGAAACTATTTCCTCAGAATCAACATACAAAGGATGTGGTCAAGAAGAGGCCAGGGCTACAACATTCAAACCAGCATGCTCACTGAGTCTATGACTGTTGGATCCCAGCACAAATGGCTTTGCTCCCTTGAAGGATTTCAGTAAGCAATATTGCACCCAGATCACAAAACACAGGCTCCTAGATACCCCTCTTGTGCTGATGTTCATTTAAGTTTTAAGGTTGTTGACTTGAGACTTCAGAGAATATTTACTTGAAAATCTTATTTTGTGTGTCTCACATTCTACAGAAGCACTATTTAGCAGATTAGAAAATGTGTTGCAAAAGATGTGATATGAAATCCATCATATATCAGCAGGGCAGTGGTGGCACACGCCTTTGATCCCAGCACTCAGGAGGCAGATGCAGGCATATCTCTGTGAGTTTAAGGCCAACTAGGTCTAGGACAGGCACCAAAGCTGCAGAGAAATTTTTAGAGTTCTACTGAGCGATAAAAAACAATGACATCTTGAATTTTGCATGGATGGAAATATAAAACACTCTCCTGAGTGAGGTAACCCAGACCCAAAAAGATGAATATGGTATGTACTCACTCATAAGTGGATTTTAGCCATAAATAAGGACATTAATTCATGATTCTAGAGAAGCTAAATAAGAAGGTGAACCGAAAGAACAACTATAGTTACCCTCCTGGATATTGGAAGTAGACAAGATTGCCAGACAGGGGTTGGGAGCACGGGGGTGAGGGAGGGGTGGAGATAAGGGGAGATTGGGAGAGAGAAGGGAGAAGGGGAGGATGGAGAGAGCTTGAGGGAATGGATGGTTAGGATGGAGGAGGGGTGGATGAGGGGTCAGGGAAGTAGATATCTTAATTAAGGGAGCCATTTTAAGGTTGGAAAGAGACTTGACTCTGGAGGGGGTTCCCAGGTGTCCAAGGAAATGTCCCCAGCTTGTTCCTTGGGCAGCAGAGGAGAGGGTGCCTGAACTGGCCTTATCCTACAGCCACACTGACGAATATCTTGCATATCACCATCGGGCGATGGATGGAGATAGAGACAGAGACCCACACTGGAGCACTGGACTGAGCTCCCAAGGTCCCCATGAGAAGCAGATGGAGGGAGAACATGAGCAAGGAAGTCAGGACCACGAGCGGTGCGTCCATCCACTGAGACAATGTGCCTGATCTAATGGGAGCTCACCAAGGCCAGTTGGACTGGAACTGATGGAGCATGTGATTAAACCGGACTCTCTGCATGTGACCGACAGTGGAGGCTGATGGAAAAGCCAAGGACTATGGCGCTGGGTTTTGATTCTACTGCATGGACAGGCTTAGTGGGAGCCTAGTCTGTTTGGATGCTTACCTTCCTGGACCTGGAGGGAGCAGGGAGGACCTTGGACTTCCCATAGGGTAGGGAACCCTGACTGCTCCTTGGACTGGAGAGGGCGGGGGAGGGGGAGGGGAGAGAGGGGAGGGAAGTGGGCGGAGGGAAGGAGGTAGACATTTTCAATAAAAAATAAATAAATTTTTTAAAAAAGAAATCTTGTCTCGAAAAAATAAAAGCACACAAAAACAACAAAAAATCCAGCATCTATCAAGAAAATGCAGGAGTAATTATTGCTCCATTGGAAACATTGCTCTTTGTGCTGCTCAGAGCCTTAGATTCCATCTGAGACTTCAAAAACTGAATAAATGAGGCACAATGGTTACCAAAGTATCATAAAGTTAAAATTTACCTTTCATAAAGATCTTTTACAATTTTGTACTATAGAAATACCTTACTACAAGTTTAATCATTGTCAGGAAGTATAAAGAAAACTATGGTGAACACCGTTGTGATAAGAATGTAAATGGATGGTGTGTTCACAAACCAGATCTACCTCAGAGTTTTGCTGTTTTGAGCAAAAACTCAATCATTACCATACCCATGGACCTTGGAAAAATAAATCAGAAACAATCCTGATATTTCCTTACTTTTTTGTGAGGCAATGTTATATGGCAATGTTAATTGTTATGGCTTGGTTCCCAAATGTTCCCCAAGACTCACATCTTGAATGCTTGGTTGCCTGTTGATGGAACTTTTGGGAAGCAATGGAGACATTAGGAAATGAGTTCCCATTCCCTCATGAGCTCCATCTCTTCATTTATTCTACAGACACTTATTGGATGATATGATATCAACTAGGTCAACTAATCAGTTTCAATGATTGATACTGAACAACTTTAATGTATTATTCCTGGACATAAGTAACTAGCAGAGTAGTCCAGAGTAAAGGAATAGGGAAAAGACCAAATGGGTAACCATATCAGAATAACTACCTTTTAGAATTTTATGTTTTACTAGGAAGCCTACTCTTCCAGCTTAATCTTATATGTGCTTTTATTCTTACTCCTACATCTGTGTTCCTTTAGTTCAAAACTAGTTGCTCTTTTATAAGTATTTATATCTAAACCTTATGATCACACTCAACATACAACTCGAATATGTTTCAAGCTTTATAAGTCTGAATTCCTACCCACCTTGAATGCTTTTATAGAATATATTCATAAAATACATAGTAGTGCAATATGTTATAGTAATATTATTAATTCTTATTCCATTGTTTGGATATTATTTTCCTTTCAGAGAGGTGAAGTATAAAAATATTTATTAATTAATGCATAGCACTTACCCAATAATGGGACTAGAGTTGAACTTTCTCAGACACAAGTGTAAATAACTCAAGATATTTGAGTATGTCATTCATATTTTGATGATTATAAATAATATACAAAGAGTGAAAATGCAATTAATTTGACAAATGATTTTATAGAATTAGCCATGTGCATTAAACAAGTGCTCAAAAGTTGTCTTCTTTGGGAGGTAAGGGTGCAATAACCTTTGTGGCAGTGAGACATGGTGTTAATTGTGGTACCTGTTACATTTTATCCATGCACACAAGACTTTGTTATTAAAATGCAAATACAGAAAACAAGGTTTTGGGCAGTAATGGTTATTAGCATCCCCTGTGAAGCAGATACCCTTTTTAAGAATGCTCATAGGCAACATGGACTCTGGACTTCTGGATTGCACTTAATCTACATAGAAGGTCTAAGAAATATAATTGAATCAACACTATAAAAAACAAGTAAAATTCATTATAAATATTTAATGACTTCTTTTAGTTTTCATATGTCCATGATTTCATGCTTTGTTATATATTTTAGGACCTACAAGTATGACATAGCCTGCTATTTTATCTTCTGGGTCTGAATTATTTTAGCTTACTATCATACTTTCAAATTTCACACATTTTACAGCAACAACCAAATCTCATTTCTCTTCATAGCTGAACAAAGCTTTAATATATGTAAAACCTTCTCTGTTTATTCATCTGTTCATAAAACTGGCTTATTGCAGAATCTAGCTATTGTGTGTATTGCTACAATAATTGTGGTGATATAAGTGTAATGATATGTCAATTTAGATTATTTGTGCTATATTCTCAGAACGGTTGTAACTTGTTTAGATGGTCACATATGATTTTATTTTCATCATTCTGAAGAAATTTCATAGTGATTTACACATTCTCACAAACATATAAAAAGGGTACCTTTCCTCTACGCTCCCCAGCATGTGTTGTTAGCTTTGTGATAGTCATTTATGTCTAGAGTCATTAGAATCTGAATGCAGTTTTAATTTGCTTTTCTCAGATAATTATTGATACTGAATACTTTTTAGGTATATTGGTCATTTACGTTTCATATTTTCTTCTTTTTATTGAAAATGATTTTTTTTTCTAATGTAGTATGTTCTGTTCATGGTTCTGATCTCACAACTCCAGCCAAGTTCTTCCTATATCCTCTATCTTACAGAGCCACTCCATTTCTGTCCTAATAGAAAACAAATACATCTAAGGGATAATAATAAAATAAGATAAAACAAAAACCCCATATTGGAGTTGAATAAGGAAAAAACAACATAGTGAAGGAGCCCAAGAGAAGGCATAAGAAACAGAGAACCCAATGTTCAAACATTCATGAATCCCATGAAAACAATAATCTGGAAACCACAATGCATATGCAGAAGACCTGGTGTAGACATGTGAAGGCCCTGTGCTGTTTCAGTTTCAGAGTTCATATGAGTCTGGGTCATGATGATTTAGAGGCACTCCTTTTCTTGGTGTCATCTTTGCCTGGATCTTACACTCTTTCTCCCTTCTCTTTCATGTGGTTTCCTGAGCCCTGAGCATGAGGGATTGAGGCCTAACTGTATATTTGATTAGATTGTTGATGAGAAAAGCTGTTTTTTTTTATTTTAGTCTTTTAAGTCTTTCATATATTATTCAGCAACTAGATATTAATCTTCTGCCAGATGTATAGCTAGAAATGCTTTTCTCCATTCTTTAAGCTGTCTCTTCACTTTGGTGTTTATTTCCTCTGGCCCCTATGCAAAATCATTTTTAATTGTATTAGATCCCATTTCTCTGAGTCATTTCCTGAATAATTGTATTTTTTCAAAAAATTCTTACCTATGCTAAATTTTTTATCTAAGAGCTTTAGAGAATATATGGGTGCTATTCAAATAATGCATTGAATTCTTAGATCCATTCAGGAATTTTACAGTATGATCAATGAAGATCAGGTTTCATTCACATATATATGGATATCTGTATTCACATCATTTGTCAATGACGCTCTCTTTTTTTCTAATGTATGCTATCAAAATACCATGTTTGTCTTTCTATGTCTAAGTTACCTCACTCTGGATGACTTTTTTTTAGTTCTATCTATTTGGAAATTTGGCAAATTTAATGATGACATTGTTTTTTTTTTCTTTTTTTTTTTTGATGGTTGATTATTTATTTTTTTATTTATTTTTTTTAATTTTA
>NW_026068053.1:6603930-6607195 GCF_014885135.2 Alexandromys fortis | reverse complement strand
TAACATGACTACAAGCTTGACTATTATCCATTAACAACCTATATTTTCTAATTAAAAGTACATTTTTAAATGAACTACATAATCATAATACCTTAATCAAGATCAGAAATACATATACATATAACAAAATTGACCATAAAATCCATACCAATGCAAATTATTTATATCTATATCATATGGAAACAGGAGGAATCAGGTGAGAGGAAAATGGAGGGAGAGAGTACCAGGAAAGACATCTGGAATCAAGAACATCTCTGGTTAGAAACCTAGTGCAATGGAAATCCAAAGTAATCTATGAAGGTGACCCCTAACTCAGACACCTAGCAACCAGGGGATGCAGAGACTGAACTGGTTATTTCCTGAAAATGGGCAAGATTTCTAAGGAAGGGATTCGAACCCTTAGGCCAGGTACAATTTGTGGGTCTGCTTCTTTATTGAGATCATCAGCTGCTAACCTCAGGGTTGGGGGATGGGGGATAATGGGACTGTGAGTGACCAGGGTCAAAAGGATGTTAGTCAAGGGAGACAGTGCTCTGGGGAGACAGTTCTCTGGGGAGACAGTTTAAATTTTATAACTCCTCTTTATTCTGAAAAGAAAAGAGATTATAAAGGCTGGGGACAGTGCCTTCGGCATCATCTAATTTGCATTATCACAAGGCTGTATCATGTGACAGTAGTGTCCTATATAACAAAGTAGTACAAGTCTTAGTTATCATACGTGAAGCAGGGGAAAGACTTCTAGCCGGAAACCGTCATGGTAAAGACAAAAAAGCATCCAACTTTAGAAACAGCTTTAATATAAGGTCAGTAGTTCTGACCCAGAGACAGTTTCCAAATAAGGGTAAGTAGAGAGCAGAATGTCTCACTAGGGAGGGAGTTGTCCACATTTCCATGCTTTGGAGGAAGCTGCCAGGCCATGAGAGGCTGCAACCTCTGACCAGGAGGCCTCCCAACACTATTTTCCCTACCTTCAAGATATACTGGTGCAAAGGTGGCACAAAAATTATAGGAGTAGCCAACTAATGACTGGTCCAAGGTGAAATTCATACCACTAGAGTAAGCCTACCCCAGACACGTAGGTAGGCCAGGATTCAGACCATAATATGAACAATCTAACAAGCAGCACCCCTCCACAGCCTCTTCATCAGTTTCAGCTGCCAGGTTCCTACACTTTTTGAATTTTTGTCCTGTTTGAGTTTCTTCCCTGACTTCCGTTAATGATACACAGTGATATGGACATGTAAGTTAAATAAATTCTTTCTTCCCCAACTTGCTTTTGGTCATTGTGTTTCATGATAGCTGCAGTAATCCTAACTAAGACAACAGTAATTTGCTTTCCTGTTGCTGTGATAAAATGCTAACCAAAAAGAACTAGGAGTAATATAGTAAGGTTATTTTATCTTTTATCTTGCAGTCTATCCTGAAGAAAGGCCAGGAAAAGAACTGAAGGGAGGAAACTGAAGGCACAATATAAATAAGAGACCATAGAAGATAAAGAATATAGTAATTTGTTACCTGTAGATCGCTTCCCAAAGCAAGTTCAGCTTGCTTTCTTACACGATCCGTGATTACTTTCATGGAGGTTGCAGCACCCAAAGCAAGCTGGGGTCTCCAACAACAGTCACTAATAAAGAAAATAGTAACAACAACCAAAATCCTGACCATAGAACAGGAGGGAGCAATGTTTCAATTGGGCTTCCTTCTTTCCAAATAATTCTAGGATTTGTCGAGTTGACCAAAAACTAAGCAGCATACCTGATATTTTCCTGCACCTATTAATTTATCTTTTATAGACTCAAATTAAGGGACATCATTAATGATTATAATATTTACCTATCTACATAACAAGCAATACCTTGAACACAAAATAACTCAAATACAAGTGAGTAGTTTTACTGCAGTCACTTTCTCACTTTATATTTCTTTACCTAGATGGTCTATGATTTGACTCATAATTCTTATTCTGTTGTGAGATAACTAAAGATTTCTGTTTCCTTCATCTTTGTTTCATTTGTCAACCCTGCATTTCTTCTTTCATTTCTAGATCCATCACACAATATCATTGATATCCACTCTCCATCTTTCCTCCCAGGCTTTTTGATTACATTGTAATGTTAATTTTATGACACTTTTATAGTAAAAGTTGTGATCAGAGTCTACAGAAAGGACCACTGGTGGATGCTTGAAGACTGACAGTTAAAGGGATCTGCAGTGTCTGTAGGATTACTCCTTCTAGAACCTCATTCTCTTCAGTTCCATTATGTCTTCCAAATAACAGATACTTTTTAACTTAGTAGGAGAACTTCTAGTCTACAACAGACAGCAGCAAGACTAACTTCTTGATTTAAAACCATACTAAATTCAGTGTCAGTTTATTTGCTATATCATTCTTTCCCTACATACCAATATACAGCTGTATCTGTTTTATTATTGTCTTCCTTGCCCTCTTCTATTTAAATCTTCATTCCACACTTTCCTATGGATTTTGAAACATTGTGACATTTGGCTGAAGCTATACTAAATTTTAAGCATCCTGCTGAGTATTTTTTGCCTTCAAAGATCCTCGTGTTTGTTAGCTCATATTTACACTGTGACAGATTGTTCACTCACTGCTCCATTTTCAACTCAAATGAATGAAAATCTTGTAACATTTTCAGACCTGATTCACACAACATTTGGTAATCATTTGTAGCTTTCTAAAAAAGAATTAAATATAAATCAATCTCTTCATTTTTCCCTACATCATCGATCTGTTGTTGGCATTCAGAAGTTATACTTAAAACCTTAACTGGGAGTAAATCAATATACCATGAAACAACTATCCCAACTATGTCTTAAAAGTACCTATTAAAATCCAATATTTCCCTTCTATCTCCTTTGCTCTGATTTTGTTTGGATTTTGCCCTTTTGTAATTAAAACACTGAATCTACTTTCCTACAAGGTTTTGACAACATAAAGATATTCATTTTCTGCCTCTGTTGTTTTCTACAGGTTTGTAGTTTACTTAGTACTTTAGATCTCCTAAATTTATTTGTCTAACCCAAAATTCAATATTAACTTTCTAGTTACACCAAGAGCTAAATATATATTCTTGCAGGCAGAAGTTTATTTTATTCATGTGAATATTGTAATCAGAGAACCATTGATATAATGAAAACAAGTTAGAAATATATTCTGTAAATAAGAAAGAAATAACATTTATATTAGAAAAATAAATAAATGTACTTTTTTAAATTTTTTTTTTATTGAGAATAAGAAAAAAAA
>NW_026068053.1:6587819-6600580 GCF_014885135.2 Alexandromys fortis | reverse complement strand
CGTGGGCTACACAGAATATTAGAAATGGGTTAGAACAATATGTAAGAGCTAGCCAATAAGAAGCTGGAACTAGCTGGGCCAGGCAGTGTTTAAAAAAATACAGTTTCCGTGTAATTATTTCGGCGCATAAGCTAGCCATGCGGGCAGCTGGGTGCTGGGGACGCAGCCCTGCTGTTCCTAATTCAACACCATGGGGATGTCCCTAGCGAGCTAGGTTTTTGGACAGCAGAGGAGAGGGTGCCCGAACTATCCTTGCCCTACTATCACACTGATGATTATCTTGAATATCACCATAGAATCTTCATCAGGTTACAGATGGAGATAGAGACAGAGACCCTCATCAGCGCAATGGACTGAGCTCCCAAGGTCCAATTGCAGAGCAGAAGGAGGGAAAAGATGAGCAAGGAAGTCAGGAAAGTGAGCGGTTGGTCCACCCACTGAGACAGTGTGCCTGTTCTAATGGGAGCTCACGAAATCCAGCTGGATGGGAACTGAACGAGCATGTTATCAAACTGGACTCTCTGAATGTGGCTGACCATGAGGGCTGACTGAGAAGCCATTGATTCTACTGCATGTACCAGCTCTTTGGGACCCTAGTCTATTTGGATGCAAAGCTTCCTAGGCCTGGATGTAGGGGGAGAGCCTTGGACTTCCCACAGGGCAGGATTCCCTGTGCTCTCTTAAGGAGGGAGAGATGAGGGTAAGTGGTGAAGTGGGATGGAAATGGTGGGAGAGGAGGAAGTGTAAATTTTTGAATGTAAAAAAAGTAAAAAATTAAATAAATAAAAATAAAAAGAGGGGGAAGTGGTGTGAGACAATTGTCTATTCTGTTAATTATGTTTTAAATAAATGCTTATTTGTCGGTAACTAGGCAGCAAGCATTGGTGGGACATCCAAACCAGATAGGAAATAGATGTGGGGCAGTGAGAACAGGAGAATTTTGGGAAGGAAGAAGCCCATTTCTCCCTAGTTTTGTTCCAACTACAGAAGAAGGAAGATGTGATTGCACCACTGAAAAAGGTACCCAGCCATGTGGCTAACGTAGATAAAAATAATGGGTTAATATGTTATAAGAGTTAATAAAAAGCCTGAGGTAATATGTCAATCAGTTTATCATTAATATAGACCTCTTTGTGATTTCTTTGGGGCTAAATGGCTATGGGACCTGTTAAGAGGACAGAAATGAGGAAGAACAGAAACCCCAACAGCAGGCTGTGGCAGGGTTTTGATCTTGTCTTTGCAGGAAAATATTTATCATCAAAGAGTCAAGAATCCTTAAACATCTAGATGCTTAAAGATAAAAAAGATAGACATTTAGAAGAATCAATAAACAAAGAGAAATCTAACTTATGATGCTTTATTATCTGCATGGTAAAATTTGATTATCTGGATATGTGTATATCCCTCCTTAAAAATAAGAGCTGGCTTTGGAGTTGAACAATGGTTATGCTTCTCTAAACCCAAGCATGTTGTTAAAAGAAAAAATTAAAATTTCTTTCTCATGTCAGGAACAGAAAGAAGTTAAATATTAAGGAAATATTTTACTTTTCTCCATGACCATTTTATCTATATTGTGTCTTTTATTGAACATATGTCTATATATATAATGTTTAAGTTTTAAACAATGTACAATAGATTTTCCTGCAGTAATTTTTGAAGCTTCCAAACTACAACTACTCCACCTGGTTGACAGGACGTCATGATTTTGACAGCACTACTATGAGACTTTTTGGGAGGGTACCAATGCAGAAATTGTGCACATTCTTACAACTTTCTGGGCAAAACTCCAAATAAGAACTTCAAAAATCCTATAGATACTCAGCGACCATTTGCAATTATACAAAACAGCAATCTTGAAACTTAACTATCATTTTACTTTTACAGGATCCCGTATAAAAATCATCATCCCCACGACAGCAGGAAGCAATTCTAGAAGACAACATCCCCTCTCCCAACAAAGTTTGTCCTCATGGAGGGGGACATCATTTAGAGGTTGAATATTACTCATATAGGGTAGGGGGTTAGGATAAAAATTACATAGGCCCAGAGATTAAAAAAATAGGAAAAATTAAATGGGATAATAGATACATTAGTGAGAATTTACTAACACTAATAATAATAGTGAGTAATAAAATGAATACTTATGAGCTGTTATTTATGGACAATTTACATTAGTTTAGATTTTTATATATTGATACATGTTAAAATTATGTTATTTCTATTTACTATATCTGTATACCTATGTAAAGTTATTTTGTCATATTGTATACATGCATGTTTCTATCTCTGTTTAAGACAATTTGTATATTGATACAATTTTAGNTATACCTATGTAAAGTTATTTTGTCATATTGTATACATGCATGTTTCTACCTCTGCTTAAAACATTTTGTATATTGATACAATTTTAGATATATTTATCCTATTACATTATATATTTCTACTGCTAAGATATTTGTACATTGTTCACATTTTGTGGTCATTTTCCTCCATTACTTCACAATTTCTTAAAGATTGTTTAATATTCTGATATGATGTCTTAATCATTAAGATACATACATATTAAGTATTATAGATCAATAGTCATTCATGTTTGTTATACTTTTAATCAGACTGCTTAGGGTCTTTAGATACATAGAGATTGTATTCTGCATAGATAGATAACCTTCAACCACTTCAAAAACACAACATTTATATAACTTAGGATTCTGTTGCTTTGACATACTATTGCTCCTGGTATGCCAATCTATTCCAAAGAGAGGGTTGCACAAAAAAAGACACCACATATGTGATTTGTTTTCTTCTTTGCACAACTGGCCTTTGGGCAAGGAGCTGCCCAAATCTCGACCTCTGACAAAGTACACGATGTCCAGACTGGACAAGCAGGGTACAAGAGAAAAGACTGTCAAATCTTGCCAAGACAGGGTAAGACAGTTTTGAAAATTTTTCTGCCTCTTAAAATGGTCTGTCAGTTATTCTAGACCTTAGCCAAAGTTGGTGGCTTCAGCAATGCAAATGAGACTTTGGGTGATTGCTCAGGCAGTCAGTTGTCTCCATCATCTACTGAATATTTTGGAAGTTGTTAGATTGCTCTTCCTTCCTACTCAAGTAATACTATCTTCCTTCTCTGGCCTTCTATGAGGTTTTACATTAGATAGTAGTAATTACTTTCCTCTTATGATCTTCCAAGCCATTTCCAATAAAAGACTTATACTCCTTAGGGCAGAATGTTTGTTAAAACATTAGGATATGTTCCTTGCTTAGTATTGTTTATGCTGGTTATATTTCTAATTTTATACTTAATATCTGTTTCTAGTGTACATAGTTTTGTATTGGGTTTAGAACTCTTTTACTTAAACAAAATGGGAGATGCCATGGAAGCTTCTTCAGTCCCTTCAGCCAGTAGCCTTTAAGATACCAGCCCATTTGGGCATGGTCTCATACTATAAATGCAACTGTAAAGTGTGTATTTTCTCTCTTGCTTCCAGCTTTCACTTCAGGCTGCTAGACTCAGTTGCTGTTTCCCATTCATGTAGGACTGTGATCTAGGAGTGTGATCTGTGAGTCTCTCTTAATTCAATAAGCCATTACTATAGGTAAATCTGAACTAGTGTGGGATTATTTTGTAACTTCTGTCATCATGTATGTCCTTAAGAGACCTGGAAAATTTTTCAGATCTCCTAGAGCTGGAGTTATACATAGTCATGAACCTGATGTAACTGCTGGGAACCAAATCCAATCCTTTGCCAAAACATTATATGCTTTAAACCACTGAACAATCTCTCCAGCTAAATAGTATTTCATTTGAAAATACGACTCTATTGCTAAAGTTTGAAAAAAACATTTTCTTGCAAAGTAAATTGTATGAAAGTTGGATAAGAGAGGAAGAATCAAAAGAAGTATGAATGTGGATAATGAAGAAACAACTTTCTTGTTTAAGAGAAAAATATCTGAAATGAGAAAAATATGAATATTCAATGCTTGTCTTCTGAAAACAAAAATGAAGTAGGACTTATTTTAAATAGAAAAGTTTTCTTAAACCAAAACATTCCTTTTGAGGATTTTAAGTAATATACAATTATCTCAAAGAGATTTATCAAAGCTAATTTAGTGAAAGTAAAGAATGAATGAACGTAAACTATACTTAATGCTTTCCTCCCTCTATTTTTCTCACTGTTTCAGAATTATATAGAGCTACCACACATCTTTGTTGCTACAGAATTCTGCTTCTTGGTTAAGATTCTGTCATGTTTCCCTCAATAATAAAATCTCTGTTGGGGATTTATAATTTAATTTTATATCTTCCATGCATAATGATACCTGGTAGACAACTTTGCCTGGGCAATAGCTCTTCCACTTTAAATTCAATAGACAATAAATAGTAGGTCTTTCAGTAATTAATTCATCATTTGTATTCTCAGTTACTAGAATATTATGTTTATTTTCATACATGAGCAACTGATTTAATGTTAGGAATCATTAGAAAACTTAAAGTGAAAATACAACAAGCTTAATTTAAAAAAATCATATTCAAATATTTTCAAAATAATACACTAGAGCTTAGGCTTCTGATACACTCAAGCCTGCAGTTTCTAAATAATTTAATGCAACTGTGCACTCACAGAAAATGGAGAAATTTCCTGAGGCTAAGAGAGTTAAAGTCGCTTGGCATTTATGCTATTTTTGGAGGTAATAAGCTAGTCTCTGCTTGTTCAGTGCCATATACCCTGTGTTTATACCATATTATAAAATCTGATGACAGACAGCATTGCTCCAGCTGGCAATGTGACCTTTCTTTTCCTTTGTGATTCCACAGAGAGAAAGCACTTACTTTTCACTCTATACCGCTGCACTTTCCGTCCTTAAAAACGCAGCCTTAGCTCTTATAGAATTAGTGAACTGAGTGATACTTTATAGATGAGACACAGTGAAGTGCAAGTGAAAGTTGTTTGTATTCTTACAACATGACCGCCTAAGTGATTGCATTCCTCTCCAAATGCCTGAGTTTCATTAACCTGGTTTTGTGGCAGCAAAGACTATAGACTAGATAATAGACTGATCTGAATTTGAATTTGAGCCAAAGCCTTACCTAATCAAATGTGATGCTAAAGTGATTGGATTTCTCCTAGTTTCAGATCTGTTGTCTGTAAAGTAAGGAATTTAACATTCACATATGATTGTGTATTTCTGAGTGCTATAAAATACTTGGAAACCATATACACTCAGAGGATTTTAGTTGTAATAGTTATTAAGATTAAATTTGTTAAAAGAAAGTATTGCTGAAGACATCAAACGTGTTAACAGCAATAGGTATATTAATGATCTAAACTGCATCATACAACACTTTCCACCACTGTAGGATAGAGGCAAAACAATGACCAGGAAGACACCACAATATGGCCAAGTAAAGACCTGATCTCCTTGAATAGCCCTGGTAGGGTCTCTTGGCCTCTGCGTCATCTAAACTTTGATTTTCCTGATAGTTTATATTGATGCCTGTCTTGCAAAAAGCCTATACAGAAGCAGAAATCAATGATTTGGAAAAACATTATTAATGACCTAAGCTTACAAATATACTACATTAACACAGAAAGCTCCTGGGAAAATGAATTTACAAAAAATAATATGGTGTATATGAAGAAAAACATTTCTAGTTTGTCTTTACAGAATAAATCAGTGTGAAAGTGACAATTTAGCCTCAGACAAGCCTCAATTTGAATTTTACTTTTGCAGTTTTTACTTCATATTCTTTTTTATGAGCAATTGCATTGCAAGTCACTAACTTGCTGAGTAGAAAATGTTTCAAGGCATAAGAGGACAATATTTTCTTAGACACTAAACCTTAAAATCCAATTCTACTCATGTACATGTGTTGGATAAAATGTCTTCACATAGCACAGTATCGCTGTGGAAATTACTTCTCTCTACATTTACCTAGGGTATCACTGCTCAGAAACACTTTGTAGAACAGCAGGACAAGCTATTTTAGGTTGGGTTCAAAATCCATTACAAAGAATCTAAGCTGTAAAAAAAAATAAAATAAAATAAAACCTAAAATTCTGATTTATTTTTTCTAAAAGCTTGTAAATTTTTGCATACTGCAGCTCAAATATGTCTGTATCCTGCTTTTAAAACCTTTAGAGTAACATGGCTTGCATGTGCTCTTACCTGCTAGACAGAGGTAAGAGGCATTTTTCCTGATGCAACCTTTTTTTTTTTTTCCTTACAGCACAAACCAATTCCAGCAGAGAAATGTTCTCAGACTATTTCAGTTTCTGATACAAGCATAGCAATCACTACAAAACTAAACAACATAAAAAAACCAACAATAAATAAAAGCATAATTTAGTACATAATAAATATTTTCAAGTAGCTAGATTAAAATAAACAACAATAATTAACATGGAACTTTTAAACTGTTCAGTCTAAAAAGCCATGTATTCTTACCTTTTTTTGTTAACTTATGTGAAAACCACAAGAAACTTGAAGTATATCAATAAGATAAAACAAAAGCAATGAAAATATTTCATTACCTCTAGAAGACACTCAGTTTTAAGTGAAATGAAGAGAAAGAAGACAATAACTTTAAATTGTGTTTTGTCTAAATCCAATTGTATATGCTAGAGAAGATTGTAGCATCATGGTACAGATGATTTACAGGCCAATTTTTTTTTAACTTCCACAAATAATTTTCTTTACAGCAAGGGTAATTTTCAGTATTATTTTTTTTTATTTGGGTGGAATATAAGACATTTTATTAAAAGAAGATGAATATAGAACTATAGGAGTTATTATTAATCATCATAATGGTATATAATTATGGCACATCATGTTCTTAAAATTACTTTTAGGGATTGTAAAGTTTTACCAAAAAAGTGGTAACTATGGGATATAATGACATTTTAATGAACTAGATTTATTAGTTGTACAGTATATACTTTAAAACTATACATTCTTCAGGAAAATATAGATTTTAATCAATCCAAAAATAAACAGAAAAAGGAGATAGGGAAGTTTTTATTTGACAAGAGGCAAGAAATTTCTATGCAAACCCAAAGACTTGAATGTAGTCCCATAGCACTGACATAAATGTCAGATGGTTTGCTAGCAAACCTAGTCATATTCAGCTATGGATTCAGTTAGAATATATTAGTTCATAATGCAGGGAATAATGAAGGAAGACTCTCTAAGTCATACCTCTGTATTTCCAGGCATATATATGCACATTTACAAAAAAAAAACTTAAAAAACAAACAAAAAGTCACATCCTACATATATAAATCACTTAAGAGAAAATTCAACCTATGTTTACAAAAATCAATTACTCTGCAATAAGTCTTCCAGATGATAGTCATGAATATTTAAAACATTAGAAAAAAAGTAATAAATAAGAAAAAAGCAAGTAATACTGTCAAAATCATCCTTCAAAGTCAGACATATAGAGATTTTACTGGTTCTTATTTCCATAGCTCTAGCTTATTCTGTCTCTCATACAGACCATTTTACTCTATGCAGGGCAAACAAAGGGTTATTTTGACCACAGGTAAATTGATTTACCATATTTAGGGAATACATAGAGAATATAATTGCTTTCCCTTATGTTGCTTGAAGCAGATTTATGTGGGTTATCAAAGACAACTCATTTCCTATCAATCAAACTGTTCATTCATTAAATTGTATTGTCAATATTGTCAAATGCAGTGTTGTTTTTGATAAAAACATGGAAACACTAAAATTGTTAATAATTTGAGTGAGGCATAAATAGCTGGCTGATGTGGGATTCCCCTCTGTATGCTGTGATTACCACTGGTTAATAAAGGACTGCTTTGAGCCTATGGCAGAGCAGGGCAGAAAGATCTGGTGGGAAGAACTAAAGTGAATGCTGGGAGAAAGAAGGAGGAGTTAGGGAAAAGCCTTGGACTACCACTGGATACAGAGAAACTGAAACTTTGATGCTAGCTTCAGAGAGTATCCTATAACTCCTCTGTAGACTAGAATACCCTTAAACTCACAGAGATCTTTCTCCCTCTGTCTTCCATGGAATTAAAGGTATGCACTACCACTGCCAGACTGAATGCATTATTTTTATTTGAACAAATAGCAGTGTTTATTATCAATCCAGGTTTATTTATTTATTAATATTCATAAACAAGTACTTTTAAAATACTTTAGTATGAAGTGTCACATAAAAATACATACACATATGTCCTCAAAAATCTACACTTTTGCTCATAGATTTATATGTGTGTGTGTGTGAATTATAAATGCAAGTATTTTTTTCATTTATCTATACAGTTCTATATTTTTCTCTGCTTGCCCTGCCTCTCCCCTCTCCTTCCACCCTCTCCCAGGTAACCATGCTCCCAATTTACTCAGGAGTTCCTGCCTTTATTTACTTCCCATGTAGATTAGATCTATGTAAGTCTCTCTTTGGGTCCTCATTGTTTTCTAGGTTCTCTGGGACTGTGATTTGTGTTCTGATTTTCTTTGCTTTATGTTTAAAAACTACTTATGAGTAAATAAATATGATAATTGTCTTTCTGTGTTTGAGTTACCTCACTCAAAATAATATTTTCTAGCTTCATCCACTTGCCTGCAAAATTAAAGATGTTATTTTTTTCTGCTGTGTAGTACTCCATTGTGTAACTGTACCACATTTTCCATATTTATTCTTCAGTCAAGGGGCATTTTGCTTGTGCCCAGGTTCTGACAAACAATGCTGCTATAAACATAGTTGAGCACATGTCCTTGTGGCACGATTGAGCATTCTTTGGATATGTACCCCAAAATGGTATTGCTGGGTCCTGAGGAAAGCTGTTTCTTAATTTTATGAGATATTGCCACACTAATTTCCAAAGGAGATGTACAAGCTTGCATTCCCCCAGCAACACAGAAGTGTTCGCCTTTCCCCACAACCTCTCCAGCATAAGTTGTCATCAGTGTATTTGGTCTTGGTCATTCTTACAGGTGTAAGATGGAATCTCAGAGTTGTTTTGATTTGCATTTCTTTGATGACTAAGGATGTTGAACATTTCCTTAAGTGTCTTTTATCCATTTTAGATTCCTCTGTTGAGAATTCTCTTTTTAGGTCATACTCCGTTTTTTTATTGGATTCTTTATTCTTTTTGAGGACTAATTTCTTGAGTACTTTTTATACTTTGTAGATAAGACCTCTTTCTGATGTGGGGTTAGTGAAGATCTTTTCCCATTCTGTAGGCTTTAGTTTTGTCTTTTGACTGTTACCTTTGCTTTATAGAAGTTTTTCCATTTCAGGAGGTCCCATTTATTAATTGTTTCTCTCAGTGTCTATGCAGCTGGGGTTATATAGGAAGTGGTCTCCTGTGCCAGTGCATTCAAGTGTACTTCCCACTTTCTCTTCTATATGTTTCAGTGTGGCTGGCTTTATGTTGAAGTCTTTGATCCATTTAGACTTGAGTTTGTGTGTGGTGATAAATATGGGTCTATTTTCATTCTTCTACATGTTGATATCAAGTTAGCAAGCACATTTGTTAAATATGCTTTCTTTTTTCCATTTGATATGTTTTGCTTCTTTGTCAAAAACCAGGTGTTTGAAGGGGTATGGATTAATATCTGGGTCTTCTATTCTGTTTCATTGGTTCTTCTGTCTTTCCTTATGCAAATACCAGGCTGTTTTCAGTCCTGTAGCTCTCTAACAGAATTTTAAATCAGAGATTGTGATGCCTCCAGAAGTTCTTTTATTGTACAGAATTGTTTTGGCTATCCTGGGTTGGTGTTTTGCTTTTCCATATGAAGTTGAGTACCATTCTTTTGAGGTCTGTGAAGAATTTTGCTGGGATTTTGATGGGCATTTTATTGAAACTGTGGATTGCTTTTGGTAACATTGCCATTTTTACTATGTTAATTCTGCCTACCCAAGAGCATGGGAGATCTTGTCACTTTCTGTTGTCTTCTTTAACTTCTTTCTTTAAAGATTTTAAGTTCTTGTCATACAAGTCTTCTACTTGTTTTCTTAGAGTTACTACAAGGTATTTTATGCTATTTGAGGCTACTATGAAGGATGTTGTTTCTGAACAATTATATACCATGATCAAGTCAGCTTCATCCCAGAGATGCAGTGATAGCTCAACATACAAAAATATGTCAGCATAATCCACCATATAAACAAACAGAAAAATAAAAACCAAAAGATTATCTCATTAGATTCCAAAACATCCCTTCATGATAAAGGTCTTGGAGAGAACAGGAATACAAGGAACGTACCTAAACATAATAAAGGCAATATACAGCAAGCCAACAGCCAACATCAAATTAAATAGAGAGACACCCCCAGCAATCCTACTGAAATCAGGAACAAGACAAGGTTGTCCACTCTCTCCATACCTATTCAATATAGTTCTTGAGGTCCTCGCTAGAGCATTAGAACAAAAGGACACCAAGGGGATCCAATTCAAAAAAAGGAGAAGTCAAACTCTCACTGTTTGCTGATGGAATGAGAGTTTACATAATCAATCCCCATAATTCTACCAAGGAACTTCTATGACTCATAAATACTTTCATTAATGTAGCAGGATATAAGATTAGCATCAAAAAAATCAATAGCCCTCCTGTACACAGATGATAAAAGGGCATCTTATGTTTTCAAGAAGTGCTTAGCATTTTAAGAAGTGCTCCTGGACAGTCAAGAATTACAGATACACAATAGGACAGATTCAGATATAAAAGAATTCTAAATAAGTCACAGTGTTGTATAAAGGTACATAGGCTTGGGAGAGAGAAGAATAAGAATAGAGTCAGTTATAAAAACAAGTAAATGGTTTAGAGAAAAGATAAAGTTTTTAGAGAGATAGAGTAAATAGTAATAGAGTAAGAAAAATGTGATACATAAAGATGGAATATACACACATGGTCTGGATTATGTATATCATTGTGTTTTTTATTAATTTTTCAGATGCAGAGAGACATTTGTTTCAGGGGACTGCTAAGTTAAGCCAACAAATGATGTGGGAGTCTTCTGTTTTGTGTTGATTTCATTGGTTAAATAAAGAAACTGCCTTGGCCCTTTAATAGGACAGAAAATTAGGTAGGCGGAGTAAACCCAACAGAATGCTGGGAGAAAAAAGCCAAGTTAGTCAGTCACCATGATTTTCCTATTCCAGACAGATGCAGGTTAAGATCTTCCCTCGTAATCCACACCTCGTAGGGCTACACAGATTATTAAAAATGGTTTAATTGAGATGTGAGAGTTAGCCAATAAGAGGCTGGAACTAATGGGCCCAGCAGTGTTTAAAATAATACACTTTCTGTGTAATTATTTTGGGTAAAGCTAGCCGGGTAGGCGGCCGGGCACTGGGAACACAGCCCACCAGCTCCTACTACAAACAAATATATTTTAAAGGTATTTTGAATTCAAAATATGGGTCTAAAACATGTTTCTTTGGAAAAGAGGTTCTGTTTTTGTTTCCAGAGATGAGAACCTATGGAATTCTTCCAGACTAATGTGGTTTGATGCACCATGAACCCTCAAAAAATTACTTCACCCAGTAAACATCAGGAGACAGTTTGGAGAGAACTATACCCATATTCCCAAATATTGTTTATAATGTTTGTTTACATTTAATGGAAGATATGCTATAGGATGAATAATTTGCATTGGTATTGATCTTGGTTTATTTATACCAATTTTTGATAAATTTTATTATAATATATATATTTCTTCTATTGATTAAGGTATTATATTTGTACAGCTCATTTAAAAATGTAATGTGTAAATAAGAAATATAGATTGATAGATAATCATCTATAATAGTCAAGCTTGTAGTCATGTTAGTTAGGTTTTCTAGATATGTAGAGATATATTTCAATTAGATGGGTATTCCTTAATCTTTCAGAGACCTTAAATATATGGCATTTAAAATGTTTCTAAAATGTAGGACCTTTCATGACAGTGAGACACATCTGCTCCATGCAATACCAGTCTACTTCAAAAGGAAGATGGGCATCAAAGAGGCTCCTTATGGAGTTTCCTAGATTTTTGGGCAAGAGACTGCTCTTGCCTGGACATCTTGATGAACTGGATATGCAGCACCTGCAGAGAAATGACTGCTGAACTTGTCTAAAGGTGAGATGATCCTTTTGCGTTCCTGCTTTATAAAAGAGTCTGCTAGACATTCTAAGGGACACAGAAAAAAAAATGTGACTGACAAACTGCCAATATAGGTGGAACAATCTTTGAAATTTACTGCTTTGTGGAAAAATCTGCTAGATATTATGGGTCTGCAGTCTGAGGATGGATGCCCCAATGGTACAGAAAAACTTTGGTTGACTGTCCAGGCTGTGAGATGTCTCTGTCAATTCTAGAGTTTTAGAAGTTGAATTTATTGTTTACTTATGTAATATTATATCCTTCTGAAGTCTTTGATGGAATTGAAGAATTTATAGTTTTGTCCTTAGATATGATAAGAGATAAAGTAGATATAAATATTCTAACTGTAATTCTTGCTTTATAACTGGTTTGTTATATGTAATTTTACTATGTTGAAGTTAAGTCTGGCAGTGTTTGTTCATGCCTTTAATCCCAGCACTTGGGAGGCAGAGGCAGGTGGATCTCTATGAGTTCAAGGCTAGCCTGGTCTACAAGCACTAGTTCCAGGACAGGCTCCGAAGCCACAGAAAAACCCTGTTCAAAAAAGCAACAAAAAGTTATGTTAAGGTTAAAACCTTTCTTTTTTATTTAAAGAGAAAAGGGAAGGTGATATGGGATTTCTTTCTGTATGCTGTGA
>NW_026068053.1:6569922-6586990 GCF_014885135.2 Alexandromys fortis | reverse complement strand
TTCTCTAGTGGTCCTGATTGTATGAAAGTACAAAATTGTTTCAAATAGTTTTTCTTCTTATAATATCTTCTTTCCCTTGTTCAGACCTTGTTTTCATGTTAAATTCATTTTATTATTAGAAGTTTCTTCAGAATGCCATGCTAACATTGTCTGTCCATAAATACAAAGAACATGACTCCTAAAATATAATTTTAAACACAATAAACTGGCTCATAGACTGGCTCTTCTTACATCATTAAAGGGTGATGATTAAGGTTAAACTTTATTCTCAACTTGGCAGTTTGAGAAACAAACAAAACCAACAAGGTGGTGGTGGTGCCCGCCTTTAATACCAGAACTCAGGAGGCCGAGGCAGGTGAATCTCTGTGAGCTCAAGTCCAGCCTGGTCTACAAGAGCTAGTTCCAGGACATGTACCAAGGCTATAAAGAAAAGCCCTATCATGAAAAAACAGAAAAAAAGGAAAGGAAAGGAAAAAAATAAAAGAAAGAGACAAGTTCTGGAACATGCTTGTGAGGGATCTTTTTACTTTAAGCTAATTGGGAGGAATAAAAAAAATGATCTTCACTAATCCCACATCAGAGAGAGATCTGATCCCCAAAATTACAAAGAACTCAAGAAATTGGTCATCATAAGGACAAATAATCCAATTTAAAAATGGAGTACAGACCTAAACAAAAATGGGAAAATTTTTAAGTAGAATGCTGAGGTTCTAATAATCCATGCCTATCTTAGTGAAAATTTAATCTCCTATTGTTGCAAATATTATAAATATACCAACTTCTTATTTTGTTCTTCAATAACTATTTGGCCTTTCAATATCAAAGCACTAAAGAAATTTTAATTAAATGATATGACAGCTCACCTTTTGATCATTCACATTGACAGATCTTCACTAGCCGTATAGCACACTGAATGCAGCAATGAGTTATTCCTTCTATCAGTAAATTGAAACAGAAAATAATGTTTAATTATTCTATGTTTCAAAGAATCTTTAGAGGAACAAAATCATAGTCATACAAAATTGAGTGAGTTGTGCTGGATAAATGACTTGGCAGTTCACAGCACTTCCTCTTTCAGAGGGGTTCAATTCACAGCACAAAATTCTGGTGTCACATAGCAGACTTATAATACCAGTTCCAAAGTATCCTATGTTCTTTTTTTTTACTATGTGAATCTGCACACATGGACACACACACACACACATACACACAAACACACAGACACACACACACACAAATAAAACATACATGCAAACATTCTCAAAATAGTTGTCAGTATAGGACAAAATTAATTCCTAGTTACATATAAAAAAGGAAATGACTAATAAATGCAATTATGCTATTTTTAAATGGTAAAAATATTTCTCAGAATCACTTGGGTAAGCAAATAATAGGCATAAAGACATTGCTGATAAATATAGATGCAAACATACAAACTGTGATTACTGTTTTTGGTTATCAATTTGACTATATCAGGGATTAATCTAAACCAAATGTCTGGGTACATCTTTGAGGAACTTTTTCCCATTTACTAAATCATTTGAAATGAGAATACTTGCTTCTAATCTAGATCTTTGAGGTGGGAAGATTCACCTTTAATCTCAATCAGCATTCTGAGGGCAGCCTGCATAAAGGACATAGGAGTAGGAAACTTGTTCTTTTTGCCTGTTTGCCCTCACTCTAACTAGCAAGTCCATTCCTTCATTGGAATTAGACCATAATTCTTTCTGTGAAAAGATTGTTTGACCCACAAAGGAATCACAACCTACAAAGAAGCTGTAGGGTTCTATGGAACACTGATTAATACACAAACCCATACGCATTTTTTACATTCTTGCATATATTTTGTTATGTGGAATACTTTGCATTCTTAGTTTCAGAATGGCATCCTCTTTTCAACATTCACGTGAATGTCTTGTAGGTTATCTTTTTTCCAATTTCTGTAGTAATACCTTCTTTACAAGTCTGCCTTTGTGCCAAATCAATGATGAATTCATTTGACTTTCTGTAGGCTTTCCCTTTCTAATGCCATGACAAACTTAGAAAAACTCCAATTTTCAATTCATGCTGATAGTTTGGTAATATTGCCAGTGTAATTTGGAATCCTTGGGATCCAAAATAATTAGTTTCATCTCATTCCACCGAAGTAGGGGTTTACTATTTCAATTCTCTTTGTTTCTCATGTGAGAAGATTTGCTATTGGATACTATCTTCAAACATAATTTTCTAGTTTTTGGTTCTATGTGTCTTCCAATAAAATATCAATAAGTAGAAAAAGACACTATCAAATATTTTAACCAAAAAATCTGACCAAAAATGTACACAATATCTTTCAATAATTATATTTTAATGTCTAACATTATTTTCTTAATGAATATATATTAGGAAAATTAAAGTTAAATGGTATCAGTCTTTTGTAAAAGTTAACATGTTTCCTGATATTGTTATTCTGGTATTGCAGTTTTACTAATCAGCTTAATATCATTTCATGAAGAAAAGACAAACAAGAAATCCTTACAAGGTAAACTCACCCTTTAACCTTAGAGGAAATCAGATAATCTCTGTTCTACTTGAACTTCTTTGCAAACAAGAAAGCAGAATGGCTTATTGCATCGCTTTTAGACAGCTACTATTTATATAATTCTTAGTGACTTATATCTAAAATTGTGTAAAACTTTAATATAAGCTGGAAATATTTTAATTAAAATGAAGCAAAAATATTACAACTTTATTTATAAATCAATTAAACTAGATTGTCTTGTTAATTACAATATATAAAATTATTTTTTATGTTTGAGAAAATTATATCAATAATATATAATAGATAATGCTTCAATATTAATTTTTCCTATTAAGTAGATTATTAACATTAATTTGATTATTTCAGTGACAGTTTTGTTAAATAGAAGAACATAAATAGAAAATAGTATTTAACTATACTACCATGATGACATACTTTAAAATTTCTGCCCTTTCTTACCATGTACCTTCATACACATGTGTGTCTATGTGGACACATGCGTGTGTGTCTATTTAATTTTGAATAGCTGACATGAAAATAGCCCTTGGGAAACAATACCTCATGAAAACAACATCATTGGAAAAAATACTTATTTGGGCCTACACTTTTAAATATGTAAATCCATAGTCCTTGAGTCCATTTCTTCCATGTACCTGGTCAGGGTGAAAAACATGGAGGTATGTTTACATGGTCAGATCTAGTCACACCATGGAGGACAGGAAGCATATAGAAAGGGTTCAGCATTCACGCACAACCTACAAAGTCTTCTGTATCTATTTATTCTGAGATGTACTTCTAGCTATGTCTGAACATTTAAAATTTCTATCACCTTTCCAAATATGATTCCTAGCTGGAGACCAAGTTATTCAATGTGACTCATTTCATGTTTAATTATAACACCATATATTACTAAAATTAGAGACAATTGCTTAAATGTGTATTAATATAACATTTAAGGCTATGTTTACTCCACATGCTTGTGCTCTAGTTTAATGAATACTATAAATACTTTCCTTAGGTATTAAATATCTTTTTGTAACAGGTTAATCATTTTGTTGCTTAAATATGGTACAATTTAAATCAGCAATCATCAGGGATACTTTGAAATATTGTTTTACTTAGAGACAAGCATCATGTTCACCTCAAATAATTTTAATAGATTTATACAATAGTTCCATGAATTATCTCAAAAATAGAATTTAATGTAATTGATTATTTAAACAGTCATAAATAATTGAAATGAATAAAGTTGCTTTAGTTTGAAAATTTGTTAAGCAAATTTGGAGATTTTTCTCTAAATTATTGATGTTTCATTTGTTTTTATAATAGAAAATAAATTTATGCACATTTTGATTTCAGAAAATTGCATCAAACATGAAATAGTGGAGTCTATGGGTTTTATTCTAATGCTTTGTAATCTGATTACACCATTAGCTACACACCAAAATAGTAATGCATTGTCTTTCACTTCCACCTGAAATTATATGGGGACATATTTGGAACTATCAAAATTCTCCACCAGTATCTTTAATGTACGGATGATTAAATGAATCTTGTACATGCACAACATTTGGCCACAACTATACACAAGTGATTTTTTTTCCTCAAAGAGAAATTTCACTTTGTGTAAGACAAAACCTGAAAAGAATTGTCCCCTTTAGTGGAAAGCAGCACACAGGTAGTGCTTAGAATGGCAGGAAGGATTTGGTTAAGCTCTGTGGAGTAGAAATTTTTTTTTGTTAAGAAAAAATATCTTTCAGCCGGTCAGTGGTGGTGCGCGCCTTTAATCTGAGCACTTGGGAGGCAGAAGCAGGAGGATCTCTATGAGTTTGAGGCCAGCCTGGTCTACAAGAGCTAGTTCCAGAACAAGTTCCATATCCACAGAGAAACCCTGTTTCAAAAACAAACAAACAAAAATTTTTTCTTAGGGAACACTGTTCCTCTTTCTTCTGAGAAAAGCAGTTTCAATTTGTGATGAACTCACATTAGAGCATTTTCCTCTCCTGTTGTCACTGGGATTCATGGGAACACTTGCGATGAGTACAAATAGACATATCATTTGATTCTTGTGAAGGTTAAAATGTTCCTCTTTATTTGTATCCAATACATTATTGGTAATTACATTATGTATCAACAATAATTACTCTTATTCTGTTTGACACAACTTATTCCACTACCTGGTTCATAAAAAACATCATAAACAATACTGGACAGGTCCTGTCAGAGCTTTGTGGGATTAATCTAATGGCAGGAAGGATTATTAATATATTCTGGTAGATAGTATTTGGATATACTGCCAGCACATTAAAAATAAAACAAAATATTTATTGTTCCTACATAACATGGCATATTTACTAGCTTTTTATTTTTCCTATATATGAATTTCTACTAATATTCACATTGTATTTTAAGATTTCTTTTCATTTTTATTTAGTGTGTATTAACTAATTAATTAAAATATGAGTGCTTTGTCTGCTTGAATACCTACATTTCAGAAAAGGTCATCAGACCCCCAATATAGATGGTTGGGACCATGTGGTTGCAAGTTAGTGAGTTCAGGACCTCTGGAAAAACATCCAGTGCTCTAAACACTGAGCCACCTTACCACCACCTCATCATCATAATTAAAAACAAAAATAAAAGGATAATTTCAACTGGAATATATTCCTATGTTAAGTTTTAAATTCAGACTAATCCAAGACTTTATCTATTGTATTTGTGTATTTGTGCGTCATACTCATTGAAAAAAAGTATCAGTTTATTTTTGAACTAATCTCTCCTACACTTGATTTTAGTCAGGTTCAAAAGCAATAGAGGTAATTTCCTAAAAAGAAATTATATGTGACTCCCTGTGCATATTTTCATATATGCCAACATTTCTAATTCACATTCCCATCATGATTCACTTTACGATGTATAAATTGTTATGCCTTACTTCATTACATTCATATTTCATTCTTGCCAAATTATAAAAATATTTGTAAAATTAAGAAGATGCTAATTATTGAACTATCAAAAATTATATATTGCCACTTTTAATACTAATTAGATATAATATAAGATCTAACATGGAATACTTTATATATGAAAATAAAAGTAAATAAGTCTATCAAAGATACTCTAATTGCCAATTAATTTTTTTCACAGTCCTTTTGACTTAAAAATCATTGAATTTGCTTTTCTAACTTAAAATATCATATTATAGAAAGGAATGAATATGAGAACCAGTAAATGGAGGTGGATAATGAGTATAATTAAAGTATATAATTTAAAATATAGTTATGTAACATTGCTTTGTACAATGAATATATCAAAAATCCACACTGTATTTCCAAAAACATCTGTAATAGAATTTTCTTAAAAGAATGTTCCACTATGAGAAAATGAACTATTTTTTTGTCTGAACCTGGGATAATTCATTTATTATAATTTCTAATTCCATGAATTTTCCTATAAGCATCATAATTTTATTTTTCTTTGCATCTACCTTATGATGGCCATCTATACAGTGTATTTCTCCTAGCTGCTATGAATAATAAGTAAAAAAAAATAAATAAGACTCTGAGTGATAAGATATAGAGTCCATCAGATATGTACCCAGGAATGATAAGACTGGGTAAATCTTTACAATGCCTGAGAAAGATTAGATTCTCACCAACAGTTGATAAAGCTTCCTTCCTCTTTTATCTCAGCTTCACCAATGTTTTTTTCTTGATGTTAGTTATTCTAAGTCAGGTGAAACAATCACTCAATCTTTTTAATTTTGATTTACCTGATGGCATAGGTTTTTCTTCACTTTTAAAGATGTTTACTCACTGTTGGTATTTTTTCTGATAAGGAATTTTTCATTTTATTTGCCTATTTATTAATTAGAACAAATGGAGGGAGCATTGTTTCTTTAGTTGTTTTAGTTCTTTGTATTTTTCTCTCTCTTTTTCTTTTTCTTCTTCTTCTTCTTCTTCTTCTTCTTCTTCTTCTTCTTCTTCTTCTTCTTCTTCTTCTTCTTCTTCTTCTTCTCTCTGAGTGTGGGTGTGTAGTGTAGCTCATTAAACAGGAAACGGGAATATTTGAATGGAAAAATAAATATGTCATAAAAAGTTTAGGAAAGAAAACATAATTTTAAACAGCATAATAGAACACATGTGATATGAAAGAAGATGAGTGGGGGAGAAAGACTAACAATGCTAACAATGTGCATGAAAATCACATAATGAAACCCATCCCCCCCCCCGTGTGTGTGTGTGTTGTTGAGTTTGGATACGTACATAAAATAATGTTCTGCCATGGTCTCCATTATTTTCTTCCCATTCCTTAGCATACCTGCTGAAATTTTGATGCACTTTCTTGTTGTCATGAGGTTTTGCTAGTGCAGTGCAAAGTAAAGCCATGATCTTACACATTCTAGGCAAATATTCTACCAGTGTGTGACTATTATTGCTTTGTTAAATATCAACCTCTCCAGAAATTGACTTAAACAATACAAAATTTACCATCCAGTGCTTCTTTTGGCACTTGTAACTTTAAAAAGGTTGCATAGATGCAAATGTCTTCATCAGAGAATGTACCCAGTGAATTGTTCCTGGGATGATGTACTCTTCCCTAGAGCTCTCTACTCTGCCTATTCCCAAGAAATAATAAACAAAGGTTTTGATTGTCATTCCTAACTCATCATAAAAGATAATAAATTCTACATGTTTACCATTAAAACATTTCTCCCTTTTCAAGCAACTTAGTCCTGCATTAGTCCTTCGGGGATTTTTTTTTTTTTCAAAACCAGTATAGGTTTGAAAAAAAAAATACCTTGTATCTGAGTCTGTGGTTAGAGAAGTTGTAGCTACAGGCAAAAAAAAACAGTGCAATGTGTTCATAATAACAAACATATATCATGCATATGTGATTTTGTGTATGTTTTTATTGAAATAGAATTATATCACTTCTCCTTCAACTTCCCTTCCATAAAACATTCCTATGCCCCCAATTCTCAAGTTTGTAGTCTCTCCCTTGATTATCATTGTTACAAGCATATTACTCTCTCATTTCCTATATAGTTTCAGATGGTTAGTGTACACTAAGAAAATTGAGAAGACCTCACTTTTAATTTAAAAAGTGAGTAATGAGAAGTATTAAATTTAATTCATACTTATTACAAATTACAGTCATAACCATCCTAATATTCTTTGAATTTTATGATAATAATGAAAGCAATAGTTTTGGTTACCGATCACTCATTTTCTTTTTATCTCATTAAGAATTGTGAAGTCACATAATCCTATACAAAAATATTTAATAATCTTAAGTAAATCTTAAGTAAAGTTCATTTTGTACAAATGGCCCTATTGATATTATTAAGTGCAAATCTGGCATTAGACACAAAATTGTATGAGAATTCATAATTAAATTAGGAATCTTTTCTCTGTTCTTAGAGATCAAGTTACATATCTTTGGCACTGTGCTGCCCATTAATACAGAAGCATAAAGTTTGAATGAGTCTTTGATGCAGGTTTTCTACACTAGACATTCACATCAGGAAGGCATCATGGTACCCATGCACTCCACTGCTATACCTACAGCATCCACTATAGGAAGTTAGTGCAGGCCTTAAAGCACTTTCCATGGAAAGAAGACAGAAAGAAAAAACGTTTTACAGAAAGAAAGTTAGTAAGAATGACAGGATGTTGCTGGGATTAAGCAACTAATTTGGTAATGAGGGGGGAGATACTTCAAATGGGAGGAAATAATGAAATACCATATTTGAATAATGAATGTGTGGCATCACAGTTCTTCCAACAATTGTCCCTGACTGATTAATAAAAATTCCCGAATAACTAAGACTTGACAACTTTAAATTCACCATGACTATAATTCACAAAAATAGGAAATTTTAATAAG
This sequence comes from Alexandromys fortis, assembly GCF_014885135.2. Taxonomy (NCBI): domain Eukaryota; kingdom Metazoa; phylum Chordata; class Mammalia; order Rodentia; family Cricetidae; genus Alexandromys; species Alexandromys fortis. The sequence goes on along the minus strand of NW_026068053.1, from coordinate 6,578,580 downwards.
GGGGTTGGACATTGCCTTTGCATATATACATGTAACAACAATCAATGAAAAGGGGGTGGCATGCATGTAATGATAGTCTCAAAATATTAAAGGAATGATGAAAATAGCTTACTGTGTCTTTAATGATGAGAGTCTGAGAACACTGAAAAATATATTTCCATCTTGCCCACTATGTTATCATCATTTAGAAAAATTAGAGCCACTTGGATTATATTGGAGTAGCACCTGGCAAGATTTTAACATTAGTGACCTGGCCTTCCACACTCATACATCTCAGAGGCTTCTATTATCCAATTTCTGCCTATTTCCCTCTTTGTCTATTTGCAAAATTGGTATGATTCTTGGAATACATCCTAAGTAGTACAGATTTCAAAGACACAGAATTATATTACCCCTTCCAGGGAGATCATTGAAGAATTACTTGAGCCCTCCTTGTTACTTAGTCTCTCTAGATCTGTAGATTATATCATGGTTATCCATTATATCAAATACCATAGGTATCTAGGGTTGACTGGTGACATGTGGAGATAAAAACAAGAGGGATCAGGTTATTGATGGATTGGTGGAGAGAGAATACCTGGAGAGACAACTAGAGTTGGAAGTCATTTCATGGGCAAGATTGTGAGGGGCAATTCTGTATTCTGTCAATTACATTTTAAATAAACGCTGATTGGCCAGTAGCCAGGCAGGAACTAAAGGCGGGACAACCAGACAGGGAGTAGAAGTGGGGCAAGGAGAACAGAAGAATTCAGGGAAGGAGGAAGCCCATTCCTCCCCAGTCCTGTCCAGACACCAAAGAAGCAAGATGTGACCTGCTCTGCTGTAAAAAGTACCGAGCCATGTGGCTAACATATACTAGAATAATGGGCTAATATATGTTATAAGAGGTAATATGAAGCCTAAGATAATGAGCCAATCAGTTTATAACTTATGGAGACCTCTGTGTGATTTTCTTTGGTGCTTACCAGCTGTGGGAACTGAGCAGGGCAGAAACCCCAATAAGCAGACCCTCATGTTATAGCAAGGTATAAACCCAGTGCAATAGATATTCCCAGGACTCTATGTGAGTGACACTAGCTAAGACTTCTGTTAATGGGGTCATAGAAATCCTGGCATAGCCATCTTCCATAATTAGGAAAGTCTTTCAGTGGATGTATTGGGACACCAACCCATCCACAAAATCTTTGATGTAAATTTTTTCTGGCCTGCAAAATGTGCTGAGGTAAAGGTGTCACAGAACTTGTGGGTGTAACCAAACAAGATTTGTACAACTTGAGATCCATGCCATGATACAGACCCCACCCATGACACTGCCTGGAGGAATAGTACCCAAAAGCTGGACAGTTAAAGACACGGGATAGAACCAAACATGACTGACTGACAATAAAAATCAATGAAATGATTCCTGCTGAAACTCTGCTGTACTTATAGATTGCTACATAGTAAAGTTGTTACCACTAAAGCTTCTCCCAGCAACTGATGGGAGCATATGCTGAGACTCACAACCAAACGTTAAGTGGAACTTGGGAAATCCTGTGTAATATAGGAAAGAAGAATTTAATGAGCCAGAGGGGTCAAGGACACCACAAGAAAACTAACTTGGGCTCATAGGGGCTCAAAAAATCTGAACTAACAATCAGGGAGCATGAATGGGTATGACCTCGGCCCTTTGTATATTTGCCATGGTTGTATAGCTTGGTCTTCCTGTGGGACTTCTAACAATGGGAGCAGAGGCTCTCTGAATTTTTTGCCTTCTTTTGTGACCATTTTTTACTCCTACTAGGTTGCTTTATCCTGTAGTGATCTTTTGTTTGTACTCTAATAAATAAAATTTATCTGAAGATTAGAGGACAGAGCTAGCAACAAATTAACTATAGAGGTACAGACAGATAGGAAATGATATGGCTGGATAGAAAGAGGAATATAAGGAAGAAGAATATAGGAGTTTAGTTCTTTTTTGGCTGAAGGAATTAGCAAGGTAAGAGTTGGCTATGGCTTGCTACTTTCTCTCTGATCTTTCAGCATTTACCTCACTATCTGACTCTGGGTTGTTTTTGTTTTTGTTTTTGTTTTTTTCCATGAATCCAATGCCTTTATTTTTATTTGATGATGCACAGACAATATTAACACACCTAGCAATTCCAGGAACTTTTGCTCACACTACTGAGAAGCAAGACTTAGCCCTTTCTCTGGGCTTTGCCTCAGCACAGTAGGCCTGTTCTTTAGAGCTACAGGTCACCAACACCTGTGCAGCTGCCTGGCCCAGCTGAGATGGAAGCCTTGAGTTATCTCAGGGGGAGAGAACTCTAAAAACACATCTCAGAAGATGCCACCGTGCCTGGTTCTGGGCGAGTCCTTGTCAAACCATGTACAACAACACTAGCCCTCACCCTCACGTGGATCAGAGTGTCTTTACTTTTCAGAGTTGCAAATCTTAAATTAACAACACAAGTACTCCATCAAAACAACAAATACCCCCTTGATGGAGCCTAAATTTGAGCGAACATAAATCTGGATACGATTATTAGAATCATAAAGATAAGCAGCGGGAAGTCTTTCTCTACTTCTATCCTAGCACAGCTCAGGACTCCCTGCGAGGGGGTAGGAAGGAAGGAGGATAAATAGCATGCTTTGTACAACTTGACAATACTGTGGGGGTCCCCAGGACCGCTGGCCTCCACGGCTCCTCCTCCATTTCCCAGAGAGCTGCTCATACAGCTTGGGCATGTAGTCATCCCACTCTGCCTGGAACGTGTGCCCGCCACCGGGGCTCCCAAGTGATACTTCTTGCGAAAGGCCACCAGCTTGAACTTGCCGGGATGATCTCCTGACATGTTGCTGAGGATGGGTTCGTCACATTTCAGTGGCTTGTCCTGTTCATACACCAGCCAGACATAGAGGTGGAGGCCCGTGCCACTGGGAGGCCCAGAGCCCACTTAATAGGAGAGGATCTTGCTGCTGCTGATGTCATTGCCCTTCATGTTGACCACCAGAAAATGGTAACACTCCCTGAATTTGGGGTCCTTCCTCCTGGGAGCATCTGGGTCGGTGAGGACCAGGGTGTAGAGTGTCCCTGGGTCACAGCCATCCCAAGAAATGCTGCTGGGCCTATTCGGAACCTGGGTGGGCATCAGCACTTTGACCAGTTCATCCACCTCCACCCCGGCGTAGGCGACCCACAGCCCGTGCTGGGGACACTCGTCTACCTCCTACAGGCTCAGTTGCCTGGACCACTGGCTGATGTAGGCGGGCATGGCGACAATGAGGACAAGGACTCCCTGACTCTGGGTTTTTGAAACCCAAGTTTTAGAACTTGTGCCTCAGTTTACATCCAACTTTAAAAGGAAGTAATTTGTGAAAAAGTCATTTGCCTATGTGCAAAGGCCCCAAAACGTGAGCCTATTGACACCTTTTCTGATAGTCAGAGAGTTGGAGGTTGCTCAAAATGGTGGACAAGTGTAGCTACACGTCCAAACTCAGGATGTGTTTACTTGGTTATTCTGACATTAAGATAGCTCATACAAATAGATCTATTCCATCCTGACAGATGGTCAGCTTATTTAAGTTTATATCTGTTACTTCTTTTGTAATTGAAGGTTACCTAGGGAAGAGTTGTTTTCAGGATACTTGGTCTAGGGTGGCTTCACTGCCTAAACAACAAAATGCTAATGACTTGATGTCTCAAGTGTTAAAGCAATTAACTGCTCAAGTTGTCCTTTGTATTATGTTAAAATAGTCTTTTGTTGCCTCCTTCCCTTTTTTGTATTGGGGCATAAAAATATATAAAAAATATAAAACCAAACAATTTCAATATTCACTAAAATGTCCTCTTGATACTATTGTATAGTTTCTGTTTTTTATTTTTTTTTACATGTCTTCATATTTTTACTTAAAATTTATAAATCCCCACACCTCTACAAGTGGTGTTTTTGTCGAGGCGGGTCCTGACACTTGTGGCCTTGAAGCTACTAGCACACACCTGAACTACAGGCTAGGGCTCCTACCAGTGTCACTACTACAGTGGCTAGGTTTTCTTTTCTTTTTAACTTAAGCCTATGCGTGAGTCTGGGATTTTCCTGTGTAACCTCTCTACAACATTCTCTAGTTGCCCACACAAACTACAGAAACACCTGGCCACCTAAATGCCACAGGATTTACCCACCTAAGACCACCTGGTTCTACCTTTATGCTACTCCTACAACACATGATTCTTCTGCACAATCCCATGTGCATTTTTCAGAAAGCTGACTTCCTCTCCTCTGTGGATTGTGGGCTCCCTGTGAACCCTGTCATCAAGGTGCTGCAATACTAGGTATCTATCTTGACACTTGCTCAGGCTTCTACTCTTGTTGCAAACACTACACACTCTTAGCTCATGGCCACATGCTAGCATCTGCAGCTGTCCTCACCAGACTGTGACCATCTGTGCTCTCTGCTCAGATGTGCTTAACCTCACATTTCACCATCACAGTCAGCAAATTTGGTGAAACAATTGGAAACTCTTAATGGGAGAAATTAGTTATAAGAGAGAGTTTTCTCCATGTTAAAAAGGGGGGGGGGGAATGCTACTATAATGGAGGGAGTTGGGTCTCTGTATGATTACACAATTGATGGTTTAAAATTGAACACATAATCAATTCAGCCAGGATTGACATAATGTTGATTATCATTTTGATCACCTTTATTATTGGCTGGATAATTCTTGGTTTATCCATTTAAAAGCTAATTAATATGATTGCCAAAATACAGGCCTTAGAAAAACCTATTAAAACAGATCATAGAGATATTTAGACACAGGCAGGGAAAATTAAAGGGGAACAAATCTCAGCATTGCACTTTAAGGCTAGAGAGAAACAGTTTAAGGTTTTTAAACAATCAACTTTAATTTATCCAGTAACAGTACAAGAAAAACTGCTAAATGATAGATATCCTCAAAGCAGTACAAGAGCTGAATGAATTACTGTAGAAATGTTAAATTTAAGGATATTCAAGGAAGTGATAGTCTCATATAGCATGAATTCACTTTCTGGGAAGTAGATGTTAAACTTGCTATAGAATTATCTCAAGAATGGAGAGATTTGGTTATAGCAGTCATGGAGCATGGTCCTCCATAACAGTATAGGAACTGGTGAAAATATGAGGATAAGACCATAGAACAATAGATTAGGTCTAGAAGTATGAAAATCTCCCAAGAACAACTTCTTGGAGAGCAAGATTATGATAATGTACAAAGGCAATCTCTATATGACAACCGCAGTCTGGATTTGTGCCATATAGCAGTTTTGAATACTTGGGAGAGAACTGGAGAAGGGGGAAAGAAAATTGAGCCATTTACTAAAGTCACACAGAGCCCAAAGGAAACCTTCACGATTTATCCAAAGATAGACTTCAGCAGTAAATGGAATAATAACAATTTCAGAAGCTAAACAAATGATAATTGAGTCTCTGGATTTCAAAAGTTCCAATGCACATTGCTAAAGGTGTAGCCGTGAGGTGTGGCTTATCAAGAAAGATCTTAACATGCTTCTGTGTAGGGTAGGAGAATCATAGCGACTGCCTGACTCAGCTTCTTTCTCCCAGCATTCTGTTCTGTCTACCCCGCCTACCAAATTTTCTGTTCTATTAAAGGGCCAAGGCAGTCTCTTTATTTAACAAATGAAATTAACACAAAACAGAAGACTCTCCCCCATCATTTCCCCTTTTTCTGTTTAAACAAAAAGAACGGCTTTCACTTTAACATAGTAAAATTACATATAGCAAAACAGTTATAAAGCAAGAATTATAGTTACAATATAACTAATCATTCTTTAACTCCATCAAAGACTCCAGAAGGATATAATATTACCTAAGCAAACAAGAAGTAAGTAACTTCCAAAACTCTAGAAATGACAGACATCTCACTTCCTGGACAGTCACCCAAAGTTCTTTTGTGTCGTTGGGGAATCCATATTTGGCCTTCAGGACCATAGTTTCCAACAGACATTTCCATGAAGCAGGAAATTCCAAAGACAGTTCAGTCATTTTCTGTTGTGTCCTGCAGAACATCTCGTAGACTCTTTCCTAAATAAGGAACCCCGAAAGATCATCTCACCTTTAGGCAAGTTCAGCAGTCCTCTTTCTGCGGGTTCTTTGTGTCCAGTATGTAACAGCCCAGGCAAGAGCAGTTTCTTGCCCAAATGGCTATCAAACTCCATAAGGAGCCTCTTTGATGCCCATCTTCTTGAAGTAGATTGGTGCTGCCAGGAGCAGACATGTCTCATTGTCATGAAAAGCCCTAAGTTATTAAAACATTTAAAATGCCATATTCTGTAGTCTTTGAAAGATATGAAGAATGTCTATTTAACTGAAATATATCTCTATATATCTAGAAAATCTAACTAACATGACTACAAGCTCCTCACCTGGTGGCCTTATACTTTGAACAAAAAAAAAAGAGAGAGAAACATATACATATAACAAAATTGTCCTTAAAATCTATACCAATGCAAGTTATTCATATCTATATTATATCCCCCTTTAAATGTAAAAGAACATTTATAAACAATATTTGGGAATATGGACATAAGCCTTTTAGGTTTTTAAGTGGATTTAGTTACCACGTTGTGTGCCACTCTGTAGAAGGAGCAGCTTCAAAAAGAAAATAAGGGAGATATAGATATGACAGAATATAAGGATATATTATTGAGTCTCCTCTGAAAAGAAAAAGGAGGGTTATAGAAATAGGAGAAAATGGTAGATTATTAAGTCTTCTTTTAAAACAAAGATGCAACTACAAATTTTAAATATTTTACATTGATATGGATTGTCATATATTGATGCAAATTTAAGGTTATCTTTTTTAGAAGGTGTTTTATATACATTCTTAATCTTGTTCAGGGTATTGTACTTATAGAACTCATTTAACAATGTAATGTAAATTTATAGTCCTTGAATATTATTATTACCAGATTATTAGAAATTCATCAATTTAGTTTAGAAGTGTGTTTAAGTCCTCAGAATTCCATTAGAAACATAACGTTAAGAGCAAAGGTTTAAAGAAAGAGTTTTCTATTATGTGGCAACAAGCTAAGGAAATTATAAAGAGGAGGTGCTGTAGGAATTTCATCTGCCTGTAGTCTTTAAGTTAGCAGCCCACTTGGTCATGGCCTCTTATATCATATATGCTGATGTAAAGTCCATGTCCAGTCCCTTTTCTACTTGTGTGATTTGATTGCTATTTCCTGTTCTAGCAGAGGAATGTGATCTGTGAATCTACCCCTAAATAAATAACCCTTTAATTTACTCAATTCTGAGCTAGTGTGGGATTTCTTTTTTTAGGGTCCTTCTGCATTGTTAGGTATGTTTTCAAGGTCAAACAGATAGGTTGTCGTCAAACATTTCAGAGATCTACAGAATATGGTATTTAAGATGTTTTAATAACATAGGATGTTTTTTTTTTTTTTATGACAAAGAGACATATCTGTACCTGGCAACACCAATATAGTTCAGAGAAGATGATGCATGCTGAAGAAACACCATATGGAGTTTACTTTTATGGCAAAAGTAAGCCAGTTGGCAAGGAAGTGCTATTGCTTCAAGTGGTGACAATATGGTGTCCAAATTGGACACACAGGACACAAAAGAAAGAATTGCCAAACTTTGCCAAAACAAGGTAGGACAGACCTTCAGAATATCCTGCTTCACAGGAAAGTTTGTCAGATATGCTAGGTCTGTTGATGTATGCTCCAACATTGGAGAGGGACTCTGTGTGACTGTTCAGGTAACTAGCTATTTCTATAATATCTCACATTTTTGGAAGTCACTTGTTTGCACTTCATTTTTGCTCAGTAATATTAATTCTTTCTCAGGTCTCTGATAGAGTTGAAAAGTTTATAGTTATATTTGCAGTTTTCCTTGTTACCAAATTCAGAAAAGTAATTCATTAAGGAAATGTAAAGTATATAAGGTTGACAGATGCTAAAAGATAGTTTTGGTAATGAAAATTACATTAGAAAGTAAATTAGTCACAAAATTTTGGACTCATCAAGATAGGATAGATATGAAGTATTTTCTCTGAATTTGTCATTTGCTAACAATAGATATTATTGATGTATTTATTGCATGTATATATTATATATAGTTATTGTACTTTTTGTATATTATTTATCTCATATTAGTTATAACCTTTTGTTATTTTATACATAAAAGGAAAACGTTGCAATATTTTGTTTGTGCTCTAATGAATAAAGCTTGCCAGGAGATCAGAGGGCAGAACTAGGTACTAGTTAACCATAGAGGTCTGGAGGTCTGAACAGACAGACAAGAAAAGATATGACTGAGAAGAGAGAATATAAAGTGGGATGAGGCTTGAGCTCAGCCCTCTTTCAGCAGAGGAGTTATCAGGGTAAGAGTTGTCTGTGGCTTGCTCCTTTATCTCTCTAATCTTTCAGCATTTATGCCAATATCTGGCTTTGGGTTTTTATTATTAAGATCATTTATAACTTGTGCAACCTTATCCAACCTTAATATGAGGGGTGATGCCTACTATTATTGAAATTCAATATGTCATGTTTGTTGAAATCCCTGGGGGGCCTGCTTCTTTCTCAAGGCAAATGGAGGAGGAGTGGGGATAGTGGAACATGGATGTGAAGTCAGGGCCTGTAGAGGGAAAAGTGAGGG
>NW_026068053.1:6538046-6567376 GCF_014885135.2 Alexandromys fortis | reverse complement strand
TTTTTTTTTTTATGACAAAGAGACATATCTGTACCTGGCAACACCAATATAGTTCAGAGAAGATGATGCATGCTGAAGAAACACCATATGGAGTTTACTTTTATGGCAAAAGTAAGCCAGTTGGCAAGGAAGTGCTATTGCTTCAAGTGGTGACAATATGGTGTCCAAATTGGACACACAGGACACAAAAGAAAGAATTGCCAAACTTTGCCAAAACAAGGTAGGACAGACCTTCAGAATATCCTGCTTCACAGGAAAGTTTGTCAGATATGCTAGGTCTGTTGATGTATGCTCCAACATTGGAGAGGGACTCTGTGTGACTGTTCAGGTAACTAGCTATTTCTATAATATCTCACATTTTTGGAAGTCACTTGTTTGCACTTCATTTTTGCTCAGTAATATTAATTCTTTCTCAGGTCTCTGATAGAGTTGAAAAGTTTATAGTTATATTTGCAGTTTTCCTTGTTACCAAATTCAGAAAAGTAATTCATTAAGGAAATGTAAAGTATATAAGGTTGACAGATGCTAAAAGATAGTTTTGGTAATGAAAATTACATTAGAAAGTAAATTAGTCACAAAATTTTGGACTCATCAAGATAGGATAGATATGAAGTATTTTCTCTGAATTTGTCATTTGCTAACAATAGATATTATTGATGTATTTATTGCATGTATATATTATATATAGTTATTGTACTTTTTGTATATTATTTATCTCATATTAGTTATAACCTTTTGTTATTTTATACATAAAAGGAAAACGTTGCAATATTTTGTTTGTGCTCTAATGAATAAAGCTTGCCAGGAGATCAGAGGGCAGAACTAGGTACTAGTTAACCATAGAGGTCTGGAGGTCTGAACAGACAGACAAGAAAAGATATGACTGAGAAGAGAGAATATAAAGTGGGATGAGGCTTGAGCTCAGCCCTCTTTCAGCAGAGGAGTTATCAGGGTAAGAGTTGTCTGTGGCTTGCTCCTTTATCTCTCTAATCTTTCAGCATTTATGCCAATATCTGGCTTTGGGTTTTTATTATTAAGATCATTTATAACTTGTGCAACCTTATCCAACCTTAATATGAGGGGTGATGCCTACTATTATTGAAATTCAATATGTCATGTTTGTTGAAATCCCTGGGGGGCCTGCTTCTTTCTCAAGGCAAATGGAGGAGGAGTGGGGATAGTGGAACATGGATGTGAAGTCAGGGCCTGTAGAGGGAAAAGTGAGGGCAAACTGTAGTTGAGATATAATATATGAGAGAAGAATAAATTTACAAAACACATAGAATTTATAAAATAATAATATTTAGTATTATTTAAAACATTTTTAAATTTAATATCTTTTAATCATATTCTTTGCCATCTTCTCTACATCCTTTCCATCCTAATTTAAGTTCTTTCTCAAACAAACAAAATACCAATATTATAACAAACCCCCCAAAACAAGAAAAACAAAATAACCCCCACACCAAATTGAACTGTAAACCAAAGCACACACAAAAAAACTGTGGAATCCTTTATATGGTGATCAACTGCTCCTACACATTAGGCCTGTCCTATAAGGGTTGATATACCCTGGGTTACTTTATTGGATAAAAAAAGGTTTTCCCTCTTGCAGCAGGTAAGTGTGACAGTTCTGTTTGTAACACTTACCTTAGTGGCTATGATGTTATTCATTTATTCAGTTTTAAAATATAACAATATTTAAATATAAGATCTTCTGGGTAAATTGGGAGCATGAGTGTCAGGGAAGGAAAGGAAGAGAAAGAAGCAGAGAAAATGTATAACACAATAAAAACAATTAAAAATTTTCTTAAAAAAAGTAAAAACTAAAAAAATGGAAGAAATTACCATAGTTTTTTAAGAAAAAACCATTTTATATTACTATATTATATGTCTTCTAAAAAATTATAATGTTATTTTAACTATGAAAGTTTGACAAGACAACTAAACAGAAGAAAAACAAGCCTATAAGAAGACACAAGAATCAGAGACTTAGTTGTTCACATACACAAGAATCCCATGAAACACTGTATTGAAAGCCTAGAATATACACAGATCATCTTGTAGGGACCCATGTGCATGCTGTCTCAGTTTCTGTGACTTCATGTGAGCTTTGCTCATATTAGTTTAGAGGACCTCTTTTTCTTACTGACCTCCATCCCCTCTGACTCTTGTACTCCCACCATCTCTTCTGTGTGGTTTGCTGTATTCTGAGGTGAGGTTTATGGTAGAAAGATTCCATTTGAGTTAGAGTATTCCAAGGTCGCACTCTGTGTAATATCTGTGTATGTCTGTAATTGTTCCCTTCTGCTGAAGGAGAAATTTATTTGCTGATATGTCAATAAGGCACTGATATATGAACAAAGAAAACTCAATAGAAGTTATTTTATATCATTTTTGTTGTTATTTTTTAAGACAAGTATTATTTGGTTTTACTGTATGTTTCTTGGCTAACTAGTCTCGGGTTAATGGTTGTCCAAGGTTTCACGTCATAGAGCAGGCTTTAAGTCAAGTCAACTATTGTTTGGCTTCTCCCACAATCTATTGCCCTAGAATATCTTGCAGGCAGGACACCATAATAGATAAAGGGTTGTGGCTGACTTGGAATCTACACTTTTCTTCTGAGATGATGAAGAATATATTTCTGTACCAAAGAGGCATGAATCTAGGGATGAAGCTTCTAAATAGGCACATGCTGGCATCTCTGTTTAATGAGTTGTGTGGGTATTGTCTTCAGTAATGGGGCCTTTCAATCAGTTTCTAGAGAGCAGCCTCTAAATTTGACAATAGCTTGAGTTGTTGGGGATTCACATGGGGCGCCTTTGGCCAACAACTCAATTATATATAATCCAGTCTGTAGGGATAAGCCCGCCCATTGGGGGCAGGCTTGCCTCCGGCGAATGTTTACTGATAACTTGGGTGCACAGAAGCCGCGCTTCCCTTCCTGCTTCTGTTAATTCACTGGAACCTTGGTTTCCTGAGTCTTGTTTTCATTAAAGTTGTGCAAATACCTACACAATTGTCTACATTAATCTAAGCCGCCGTTTCATTTGGCGCGCCAACGTGGGGCACATTTGCCCCCGCCCTTTAGCCCGCTGAGCCCACAGCAGGTCCTGGGCGGTCGCGGTTGCCCCAGCACCAGCCCGCTCGCTTGTCTGCCCGCCCGCTCTAGGCCCGCAGTCACGCCCGCACTGGTCCTAGGCCCTAGATCGCAGTCTCTGAAGCAGCAACAGCAGCACACCTCCCCCGCGGGCTTGCCCGCCCACCCTAGGCCCGGCCAGGGCAGCACCAAGACCACTGCCTCGGGTCCCAAGCTGCCTGCAGCCTGTGCTTTGTTTCTCTCGCAGCACCAGAGGAGTTAACCCCTCCCTCTCTGCCTTGACGTTTGGAGCTGAACACTGAAGCTTAAATATTTGCGGTTTTACAACACAAACCGCCACAGAGGAAGGGGTAACTTTGAATAAATTTTGGTTTTGAGTTGTTTCAGACCAGCTCTCCAAGTGGACTCAAGTGGACTCTTTCGCCACCTCTGGCAGGAACCAGTCATTACAGGTAAAAAAAAAATCCTTTTATAAATAAAATGTCTGAGAATATTACCATTCAGAATTTTAATAGTCTTTTTGAGTATGCCATGTGGGAGATCCTACAAGAGGTGTCTAGCACCCCACATCTATGGATCCTTCTGGGATTAGTAGTTTTCCTTGGTATTAAGTGATTTGACAACAAAAGTCTGACAGAGTCTTTAAGAGATGAATCCAGGATTCTTAAGGCAGAGGTTGAACATCTAAAAACTATTGGAGACAAATCCAGGATTCTTAAGGCAGAGGTTGAACATCTACAAACGATTAAGCCTCACAGGCCCCCATGGCACACATGGTTCAGTCATTTCCAGATTCTGCAGAGAACGTGCCTCGTCAGGACAATTAGGAAACCTCATGCCTACTGTTACAAACGATAATGAGCAGAAAGATGAGTTATGTGTGTTTTGGCAAACTTCTATAAATGATCAAAGACCTAAGCTGAGAGTGTGTGTAAATGGCATTTTTATTACTGGCCTGCTGGACACAGGTGCTGATGTAAGTATCATTACCCCAGAATCTTGGCATCCGTATTGGCCTCTTCAGAATGTAAATGTTCAGCTCCTGGGAATTGGAACCCTATCTTGAGTAAGACAGAGCATGAGATGGGTTAAATGTATAGGGCCTGAGGGACAAATAGAAAAATTAAGGCCATATGTAGCCAATATTGCAATGAATTTATGGGGTCGTGACATATTACAACAATGGAATACCCAAATTAACATTCCTGCTACTTCTAGAGCCTATATTTCTGAGAATAATATTAAAAGATATTACAAACAGAGAAAACCGGCCATTCGGGCCATACAAGAACAAGTAATTGAAGCCCCTTCTGAGATACCAACAGCCTTGCCTCTAAAATGGTTGACTGAGAAACCAATATGGACAAAGCAATGGCCTCTAGCTGAGGAAAAGTTACAGGCTTTAGAACAGCTGGTACAAGAGCAATTAGATGCTGGACATATAGAAGAATCTACCAGCCCTTGGAATTCTCCTGTATTTGTGGTTAAGAAAAAATCAGGTAAATGGAGAATGGTGACAGATCTCAGAGCTATCAACAAGGTTATTCAACCTATGGGTCCTCTGCAATCTGGAATCCCTTTGCCCTCTTTATTACCAAAAGGATGGCCTCTTATAGTTATTGATTTAAAGGATTGTTTTTTCACCATACCTTTACAAAAAGAAGATAGAGAAAAATTTGCCTTCACGGTGCCTACTTACAACAATTCTCAACCTTCCAAGAGGTACCACTGGGCCGTCCTCCCCCAGGGTATGTTAAATAGCCCCTCCTTGTGCCAATATTTTGTGAACCAACCATTGCAAATAATACGCAAGAAATTTCCCAAATCTATAATATACCACTACATGGACGACATCTTGTTATCCGATTCAAACATGGATACCTTGAACAGACTGTTTGAAGAAATAAAGATACTTTTACCTAAATGGGGATTGCAAATTGCTCCTGAGAAGATACAGAAGGGAGATTCTGTTAATTATTTAGGTTATAAAATAGGTTTGCAAAAAATTAAGACACAAAAGGCACAAATTAGGAGAGATCGCCTACGGACTCTTAATGACTTTCAAAGACTGTTAGGAGACATTTCCAGTCTACGACCAGCTGTTGGGATAACACCTGATCTAATAATTCATTTGAACAAAACCTTGGAAGGTGATAAAGACTTAAACAGTCCCAGAGAATTAACAGCTGAAGCAGAAAAGGAACTGACAATAATTGAGGAAAAATTACAACAGGCACATGTGGACAGGGTGAATCCAGAGCTCGATTGTATTCTCGTCATATTACCATCCAAAATTTCTCCTACAGGAATTTTAATGCAGAGAGATGATATTATCTTGGAATGGATCTTTTTACCACATAAACCAAGTAAAAAACTGAAAACTTATGTGGAAAAAGTCGCCGAGTTAATTATAAAAGGAAAGCTGAGACTTCGTCAATTAGCAGGCATAGACCCAGCAGAAATTATAGTGCCTTTCACTGCTGATGAACTAAAGAAATTATGGGAAGATAATGAACCATGGCAAAGAGCTTGTGCTAGTTTTTTGGGAGATATTAATAACAATTATCCAAAAAGCAAGAGGCTTAACTTCATAAAGAGAACTTCATGGATCCTTCCTCGAATCGTCCGTGATGCTCCAATAACTGGAGCCCGTACATTCTATACTGATGCCAATAAAACAGGGAAGGCAGGTTACAAATCGGAAGACTTGGGTAAGGTGGAACAAAGTCCTTATGATTCTGTCCAGAAGGCAGAATTATATGCCATTCTTATGGTGCTAAGGGATTTTAGAGAACCTATTAATATAGTTACTGATTCGCAATACGCAGAAAGAGTTATTTTACATATTGAAACTGCTGAATTTATACCTGATGATACAGAACTAACCTCATTGTTTATCCAGGTTCAAGATTTGATCAGGAACAGGCTCTGCCCTATGTACATAACACACATCCGATCCCATACGGGTCTGCCAGGTCCTCTAGCACAAGGTAATGCAGACATTGATCAGTTATTGATTGGTAGTGTGCTACAAGCCTCTGAATTTCATAAAAAACATCATGTTAATAGCAAGGGTTTGAAGAAAGAGTTTTCTATTACATGGCAACAGGCTAAGGAGATTGTAAAGAAATGCCCTACTTGCTCTTTCTATAACCAAACGCCACTGCCAGCAGGGGCTAATCCAAAGGGCACCCATAGGAATGAAATCTGGCAGATGGATGTGTTCCACTTTGCAGAATTTGGCAAATTGAAGTATGTTCACCACACCATTGACACTTATTCAGGCTTTCAGTGGGCAACTGCTTTAAGTTCAGAAAAAGCTGATTCAGTAATCACTCATTTATTAGAAGTCATGGCTATCATGGGTATACCTACACAAATAAAGACGGACAATGGTCCTGCTTATGCCTCTAGGAAAATGAAACGGTTTTTTGACTATTACAATATCAAGCATGTTACAGGTATACCATACAATCCTACAGGTCAAGCAGTCATAGAAAGATCAAATCGAACTATAAAAGATATGTTGAATAAACAGAAAGGGGTGGAAAACACCCCCAGAAATAGGTTACATAATGCTTTGTTAACCTTGAATTTTCTTAACGCTAATGAGAAGGGGACAACGGCTGCAGAAAGACATTGGATAATGGAAAAGTCTACTGAACTAAATCAACCAGTTTATTTCAAGGATGTGCTGACCTCACAATGGAAACCAGGAGATGTGCTGCGTTGGGGAAGGGGTTTTGCTCTTATCTCCACAGGTGAGGAACAATTGTGGATACCGACAAAACTAATAAAGGTTCGGTATGAAGAAGAAAAGCCATTTGGAAAAGATAAATAACAATTCTTTCACAAGGTTGGCGAGCATACTGATGGTAAGGAATACAGATAGGTTGGGGGCAGGGTTCTTTTCTTATCTCCACAGGAAAATATTGATCTTCAAAGACTTTAAGGGACCCTGAATATTTAATTACTGATGGATGGATAATAGTTACGACCTACTAAGGATCAACTAACATTATATACATACCGTAAGTATTGATTTTTTATATATTTATGTATATATGTTTTTTGTTTTTTGTTTTTGCTTTTCCTCGTATCTGTGTCTTTCTTTATATGTCAGTATATGTCCTTGTTGTTAGTGTCTAAATTTCCCATAACAAGCAACAAATTTTCCTACAGTAATTTTTGAAGTTTCCAGGATGAAGATGGGGCCCCACAACATCAACTCAACCTGGTTTTTATGACGTCATGAATATATTGAATATATTTTTTTTTTTTTTTTTTTCTTTTCTACGTGCTAATAATTTTTTTTGGTACCAACTGCACAAGACAATTTCGAATGGTGCACATTTTTTGACGACACTCTGGCCGGACCTTCTCAAAGCGCTCAGGGACTAGTTATAATTTTCTTAGGCCAAAGGTTAATTTGGGAATTTTACCATCATTTGCTTTCACAGGAGCCCCTAAGGAGAACATCGCCCCCATGTCAGCTTGAAGCAATCTTAGAGGACGGCGTCCCCTCCCCCAACAGAGTTTGCCCTCAGGGTTAGGGACATCTTTTAGTGGTTGGTTTGGGGTTGAGGGGATGGGGAGATGTTTTATGGAGTTAGGGGTATGTTAAAAAAAAAAAAAAGGGGGATTAACTGGTTTGATGGGATGATTGGTATTTGTGAGTTACTGTTTTTAGAAAATTGTATTGGTACTGTTTCCTGTATATTGACATATTGAATATTGAATGTGAGTGTTCCTACCTCTATTTTTGTATAAGAGTATACTTATATTGTATTGATACATCTACCATATCACAATGTACATTTCTACCTCTGATACTATTTATGTAATAACATTGTTTACATTTGATATGTAATGACATTGTTTACAGATGAAGATCATTGTCTTCATGTATTGCACAGTTGTTTATTTTTTTTTGTCTTCAAGTTAGATAGGTATTGAGAATTTTATGTTGTTCATGTTTATTTTTAGGTTAATAAGGTATTCTAGATACATAGAGATTATATTTAGTATAGATAGTATAATCTTCAGCCTCTTTAAAGAGCTGTAGAAAATGGCCTTTAAGCTAACCTAGAATTCTGTGCCGAGACACAATTACTCCTGGCGACACCACTCTACTCCCGAGAGAACGTTGAGCACCAAAGACACTCCACTGGGAGTTTGTCTTCTTGGCAGAATTGGCCTTTGGGTTAAGAAAAGCCCATACCTCATCTACTGACAAAGATATGAAACAGGATTTTCTTATCTTGCCAAGACAGGGTAGGATAATTCTAAGAAAATTCCTTGCATTTGATAATGGTATGTCAGTCATGCTAGGCCTTAGCCAAAGTTGGTTGACTCAACATTGCGAACGAGAATTTGGGTGATTGCCCTGGTAGTCTCTTGTCTCTGTCGTTTATGGCACATTTTGGATATATCTCATTTGTCAAGTAATATTTATTCCCTTCTCAGATGTTTGACGGAATTGAAGACTATATAATTGTAATCACTCTCTACATTATTTAGGCTCCTTGAGATAGAATGTCTGATAAAACTTTTGTTCTCAATATTGTTTGTTATATCTATTATTTGTTATTATTGTTTATAGTTGTATTTGGTTTAGTTCAGTCTTATTTAGACAAAAAGGGGGAAATGTAGGAATAAGCCCCCCATTGGGGGTGGGCTTGCCTCAGGCGAATATTTACTGATAAATTGGGTGCGCAGAAGCCGCGCTTCCCTTCCTGCTTCTGGTACTTCGCTGGAACCTTGGTTTCGTGAGTCTTGTTTTCATTAAAGTTGTGCAATACCTACACAATTGTCTACTTTGATATAAGCCGCCGTTTCACCATTCACATTACTGTAAGCTTTATTTGGTGATGAAAGATAGCCATTTGGGACTCTGTCTCCCCGATTATTTGGTAATGTCGTTTATATCTCCTTTATATATGTTTGTGTTTTAGGAAGCCTCTTCTGTGTTAGGTTTCCAAATTGCTTTTTAATTAATCCCTTTATTTTAGTTGTTGCTCCTTGTATTCCATCAAAATTGTAAGTGAAAATATATCTTCCCTACAGAAAAGTAACCAGGGTTTGGAGTGTTGATTTAATGGTTAAGAGTATTTGTTACTCATTCAGAAGAACATGTTTGGTTCCAAACATCTCTGTCAGGAAGGTCCTAACTGCTTGATCAAAAGTGAGATCCCAACACACTGATAACCTCATACCCAAGAACTCTGAGGTGTTTGGATTGGAAGTGTCACGCCTGCCCCTGGCATTCATCCTTGAGGCACCAATGGACCACCAATGGAGCAGAAAACTCCATCTCAAGGCCTCTTCCCCTGGGAGCCTTAGTCCAAACTCTACCTCTGAGAAAGCCTGCCAAGTGCTGACCCCTCCTCTGTGAGGGTCAGGACCAATCTCACAGGCTATTTAGGCTGCTTCCAAGAAAATGAAAATGTGGTCCTCGGGTTTTGTATGGCTCCCCCTCTATCTCTCTTTCCTTCACCAAGCTCCCAGCCACCAGGGATTGCTGCAGTAAACGTGGGCAGCATTTATTTGGTCTAATTTGTTCTGATTGGAATTATTTGCATTGGTGTAGAGGCTCGTTTTAAGAATATTTCTAACAATAACCACTTGTAACTCCAGCTGCAGTGCATCCACAGCCTCCTTCTGGTCTGTGTTGATACCTGAAACCACATAAGCACACACATGTAATTAAGAATGAAATTAATCTTAAAAACAAGAAAAATGGTAAACAGGTGCATTTATATTTACTCTTATTACCATTTCTAATTTTTGTTATTGATATTTTTAATGTGTACAAATATTTTGCTTGCATGATTGTCTTGTATCATTGTATACCTTTTGACAGCAGAACCCAGGAAAAAAATGGATCAGATTCTATGAAATTTAAGATACAGATGAATACAGGCCACCATGTTGATGTAGGAATCAATGCAGGTTCTATGAAAAAACAACAAATACTCTTATACACTAAGGTATCTTTATTGCCTTTTGGTTTTGGCTTTATTCTAAATAATTTATTTTGTATTTCTAGACACTTTAGCTAATTATATAAGGTTGTTATTTAATTTACCTCTTTTGATTTTTACTTTGAAATATCTTCAAACACATGGAAGAATTGCAAGGAAACTGAAAAAAAAAGGATTATATTTCAATACAGCTCACCAACCAAAAGCATTTTGTTACATTTGCTTTTGTTGTCTTTTTTGGTATCATATTTTGTGTTTGTGTAAATATACACATGTGTGTATTGTGCAAACAAGTGCAGATATCATATTTACAATGGTTTAATGTTGAAATGCAAGCATTTTCATTCCCCCATGACTCCTAAATAATTCAGTATATATTTATTGCAAAGAAAAGAAATAGAAAAAAGAACTATGCCAAAAGAAATAAAACATCTGCAAAATAAATTTGTGTAATTTATTATTGTATAATATTTTAGTACATGGTATAAGTTTAAGAGCTAAGAATTGCTCTAATATTGTTTCTTGATACACTTTCTTCCTGTGGTTGCTCATAATACAATTTCCTTTTAATCTAAACAAGTCTTACTACTTTTCTTTATTTCTTTGTAGTTAATTTTGAAGAATTGGACCAGTGGTATTTAAAATTTCTGTCACATTGTATTTGCTGGTGAACCTTCATTATAAGAGTAAAGTCATGAATATTTTACAGTAATATGTGTAAGTGACTTCTTGTCCTTCCTAGTGCCTCACATCAGAAATGACATGACACTAATCTGTTCATTATTGATGTTCGCTTAACTATGTCTCTGGTTCCCAGGTGTTAAATAGTATTTGATGAGATATGTGAAGTTGCATAAATATTCCCCTTTAATATAAATTTGTATGTGATATTTTAGTAATGATTTATACTTGAAGTCATTACTTCCATGGTGACTGTATTATTTCATTATGGCCTCCCCATCTATTTGATTATTTGCTTAAATACTTCCATGTTGATATGTCTTAAATCTTTTACTCTGGATTTGTGAAATTGTGGAATATGAAATGAACTGAGGCATGTTCCTATTAGGACTTAATTTTCACTTGATTGGTAAGTATTTTCTTTTTCTCATGTTCCTCCTGGCATATCTTCTACGTATACTTCATATCAAACCATATTACCAATGAGTCCCATTTTCCTTAACAAAATAAAGTAGAATATTATACAAAAGTATTAAGTAATTGCCTAAGTTTGGGTTACTGTAACAATTTAACTTAAGCTGAGTAGTTTGTAAACAATGAGAATGAATTGTATCCACAATCAAAATCAAGTTAGTAAGAGATTTAATGTATGCTGGAACCTGTGTTATTCATAAATAATGCCTTCTGTAGCATCACATGAAAGGACAGAAAAGCAAACAGGAACTAGCAGAGACCCTCACACTCTTTCGTAAATTCAGTGACACCAATCACAAAACTACTATCTGAACAAACTATTCATTTACATTTGGAATTAAGTTTGCTATGATTTTAGAGAGATATAAACATTCAAATCATAAGATTTTGTCAACTTCAATTATTGACTTCCAACCCACAAATACCAAATGTCCCCAATATTTACCTTGTTCTAGTAACATCTCAAAATACTAAAATCCAGAATATAATCAAAATACCCTGAGATAGATGAGATTTTTCCCACTAACTGGACTTAGAAATGAAGAGAATTCAAAAGATACACAGATCTCTCTCCTTTCTTATGCATCTTTATGTGTCTGCAATGCATTATTCACAGTCTTAGGCAAACACTGTTTGTAATAGGGGCACACTGGAACACACACAATTACATTACCAAAGTGCCTGGGAAGTAAGGAAATGATCATCTTAACTTCCACAGGGATTACAGGCAATATTTTCTACCCCAAAATAACCACTGAGAATCTGTATTAACTACATTCACCATCTGAAAGAGCAGGTATGTTTATATCTCTTGAATCCTGAAGCAAAGGAAATGAAAATGTTTACTTCTCTAGTAGACAATCTAGACTTCCTAGAGGAAGCAGAAATTATGATTATAGTGTATACTACTCAACTTTTTAAAATTTTTCCCATTTTATATTCATGGATTTCCTGTAATTTCCATATTACCACCAGTGTCATACATACTTACAATACTGAAAAGTGTTAGGCAGTCCTCTCTGAGTAGTACAAATATGATTTGATTGTTAATTGATTTACAACTCTCCAATAAATAACAGTGTGTCACACTCAGTTAGGAATTGGTGATGACTTATGGATTACATATCTTCCCAAATTATATATCTCTTTAAAATGCACTTATCAATTGAGCTTTCTAAGGAAACTGATTATTATCTAAAAGAATAAAGCTCATTATTGCTTTATTGCATTTTCTCTAAAATATTTCTATATTGCCTACAATATGAATATGTTAGGTTATGCACACAACAGTCCATTTTTTAAAGTGACACATCATTTATACATTTGAATAGTTTATACCTCAGTAGGACAGACACATTTGGCATTTTAACACAGAATGGCAGGATTGCTCAAGTTTGCTTGAAATTCCTACATGGTGTAAGAGGAGGAGATTACTAAACCATGCTCCAGGAATTCTTTTTTAATGTCTACAAGGAAAAGTCAAAGTGTTTATATATCTATTAATTTCTCATATAATGCCACCACCATCAAAGGTCTCAGGATCTCTCCAAGAAACCCACTGTCCTAAGAACAATTACTTTAATAGATAAGAACACATCAAACTATGGAAAAGGAAAATGATTGATTCTTTAAGATGAATTCTGGAATACTCACAGAGCAGAGAACATATCAGCATAAACTTGAAAATTTTGATGAAAGATGATCAAATGAATAAGTGGAAGAAATTAGTAGTTCCTGATAATGAAATAAATACACAAACCAAAATTCCAGAAACGTTCCCTACAGCCTGTGAAGTCTTAGAGTATTAGTAACACTTTATGTTCACTGGTTGTTAGACAGCAATTGGTAGCAACTGTATTACATAATCTTTATTAAATTAATATTTTGTTTTAGTTTTAAAATTATAATATAATTACTACATCAGTTTACTTGTTCTCTTGCCACCCGCTTCTAATCTTTTTCATGTACCTCAGTTTGCATTTCATCAAATTCATGACCTCCTTTTCTTTTTTTTTTTGTTATTAGACATATCTATCTATTTCTCTGTCTATTTACCTGGTACACTTGTGTGTATGTGTGTCTCTCTTTCTCTCTCTCTCTCACACACAGAAACACACAAACACATATACCTACTCAGCCAATATAACATTAGCTGTATGACTATGACTTTGAGTATTGCATAACCAACTGGGATCTCTCTTCTGGGGAAGACTCTTTTTCCTTCTCTTAGATTTTTTAGCTGCATGAAGTATCTCTACACAACCTTTCTACTTGTAATCTTGTTTATAAATTACTCCCAAACACCCAAGACTCATTGAGAATAGGGGACTGGACATACTTGGTAGCCTCAATTTTCTAATAACAGAATAAACAGGTGTTGTTTATTGAATAAATGAATGAATGAATGAGCTAATGTCAACTGTAAACTCAACATGAATTACAGAGTTGAGCTAAGAATAAAAAAAAATATAAATCTCTCTAGTGAGAGGAGGGGCTCCAGAGCAAGTTCTCAGCTTACACTTATAGATTCTCTTCCCTCTGGTTTTAATAAGGTTAAGAAATAATGAAGGTATAAATCAATTTAATAGCTTAAACATTCTTTGACATTCTAACAGGCTCTTCACTATTAATGCAATTTAAGATATGAAATATCTTAAAAGGTAGAATTATTAAAAAGGAATATAAACAACTTGAGACAAGTTTCAAGGCAGCATGCTGGGAAATTACCAATCTACATCAAAACTGATGGCCCTGATGTAAGCACCCTCCAAATCAGACTGCTACAATCTGTCTGCAGCAACAGAGCCCACACATGGCATAGACGTCTGCACAGCATGAAAACCATTTGCAGGCTTTGCTTTCAGATGCTTTAGTTGTTATTTTTGTTTTGTCTAGACTTAAGAACAACTGATTTTTTTATACATTCTGAGAGATTTATTCAAAATTGTACTTGTAGAAGAGGGGTTCAAATCTACACAGTACTGTCTGAGAATTTTGCATAGTAATGTTTTATTTTTTCCTCTGAAGCTATGTTAACATTTCCGTAAAACCAATTGTAACTTATGGTGAAAATGATTATGGGCTTTTAATATATTTAACTTTTCAAATGAAGAAGAAAAATTGTTACATGTCATTCCTTGCTGTTTTTTGAAAGGTGCATTATTGAATTGACATCAGAATTCTGCTTTAGGGTTCTGAGGAAGAACCTTCCTTTCCCCAGATAGTCATAAAATAACTGAGAGGAGGCAGATAGCAGCAAGAGAGCACAAAACATGATGCCAAGAGATGATTCTTTAAAGGAGCAGTGCTTCCTGTTCCAGCTTAACCATTCCTGGCTGAAATAGTTCCTTATGTAGACAGGACCTTCCTGAAAATGCAATCACTTCAATCCATGTCAACTCAATATTTGTGTCTTAATGCTTAAGGCATTAAGAAAAGTTTTTATTCATACATAGACATCTCTTTCATTCCCATCCCAGTCATTGAAAATAATTATATTGATTGATGATGGACTGGAGCTCAAGATAAATAAGTTTGGGGTTACGAACATCTCTTCCACCACACAGGTCAGATGACTACCATGTATGTCACTGACCTAATAACTCCTGGGATATTTTGTCTTTTTCCTTCCTTTGAACATGGCACCATTTCAGTAAAAGTGACAATGTTCACTCTGTTTGTTAGTGCAGTTAAATGAGGACCCATGTTTCAAGTTAATGCAGCAAAGCCCTTTGCTTGGAAGGCCTGCTGTATGAATAAGTTAGAAGTGACTTAAAGGAATGTTCTTTAGATCACAAAGGGCTAGAAAAAAAAACATTTAAAAGTTCCAGTCAATTCTTATAGAAGTATTATTATTTATCTAATGGCAAAATGCTAATACTCTATTTTGATTAACACTGACTCTGCTAATTCTGGCCCTGATCTAATAGGTTTATTCCTACAAAATTCCACCAAATCAGGCATATATAAACGCAACCACCAAATAAAAGCACCAGTTCTTTAAAATTTAAATAACTTGTAGGTAGCAGTTTCTATCTTTGCTCATCTGACTAAACAACATTCATTTAACTACAATTCTGTAATTATTTTAAAAATTCATAACACTAACAATTTCAGTATTTGAAAAGTAAGCACTATCATCTACAATATTATAGAGATCTGAGGTGTGTTATCTAGACTGATACTATTGAAATACATGAATACTTCAGAGTTGTCTGTTTGTGTTCATGTGCACTCCACATATTTTATTACGTGTATAAGACACAAAGAAGAAAGACGCACACAGAGACAGAGAGAACAATCAACAGTGAAAGGAGTGATAATTTTATGGGGTAGGAAAAGACATCAACAATCTTAGTTACATACAAAAATGGAAAATTCATCAACTATTTATAGTTTAAATACAACCCCCATCAAAACCCCAATGCAATTTCTCACAAAAATTTGAAAATAATAAAATAATTCTAAATTTCATAAGTAACACAGAACAAGCACTAAAGATAGCCAATACATTCTTAACAATAAAAGAACTGTTAGCAGTATCACCATCCTTGATTTTACGTCATAATGCAAGGCTGTTATAATTTTAAAAATGGTGTAGAACCAAAAACCCACAGCTAATCCCATGCGTTTATTGCCATTTCTTTGACTAAGAAGTTAAATTACACCCCTGAGAAAAAACATCATGTTCAATAGATGGTGTAGTCAGCTTGACATCTGCATATAGAAAAATAAAACTATATCCTTATCTCTCACAGTACACAAAGACCACCTCAAAATAGACTTGGAATTTAAAACAAGAGCACAATGGAACAGAAAAAAATAGAAACATCTTCAATTTTGCAAGAAAATGGATGGAGCTAGGAAACATTATTTTGAGTGAGGTATCCCAGACACAGAAAGACAATTATCACATGTACTCACTCATAGGTGGTTTTTAAACATAAAACAAAGAAAGGCAGCCTACAAACCACAATCCCAGAGTAGTTAGACAACAATGTGGACACTAAGACTTATGTAGACCGAATCTCCATGGGAAGTAGAAAGTAAAAAAAGACAAGATCTCCTAAGTAAATTGGGAGGATGAGGATGAGAAGGGGAATATTGCAGAGGGGAGGGAAGAGGCAGGGAAGGGAGCAGAGAAAAATGTAGAACTCAATAAATATCAATTAAAAATGTATAAAAAAGAGTTGCTGTCCTTTTATGTATGTGTTACTTTTATTGGTTGATGAATAAAGCTATATAGAGTAGGCATATGCCAGTCAGCTGCTGAGGAAATAAGACATGTAGAAAATGAGGTAAAATCAAGGTCATGGGGCAATACATAGACTAATAGAATTGGGTTACTTTAAGATATAAGAGCTACCTAGAAATGCACCTAAGCCATCAGCCAAACAGTATTGTAATTAATATAGTTTCTGAGTGATTATTTAGGTCAGGGCAACTGGGAAATCAAAGCACAGTCTTTGTATATAATTTGAGACCCTGAATACAGGAGATAATAGGGAATACATTTGAATGTATAGGCACTGTGTGAACAATGTTCTGAATGGAACCCCATGTTCTTTGCTACAATTTTCACAATAACTGAGATTAGAAACAATTTACATACTCATAACTGATCATGAAAATTGCATTTTCACAATGCAATATTATTCACCTGCTAAGAAAAATTAAATTTGCATGAAAATAGAAGCAGCTAAAAACAATTATTGAGTCAAGTAACAAGACATATAAAAGAAAAAATATATGATTACTCTCACCCATGGGCAATAGTGTTAAATCTTCCAGTATGTGGATTGCATTTTGAGTTCTCATGTGGGTCAGATTAGTAAGGGGCCATAATGAGGTGTATTACAAGAAAGGAAAGAGTAAACATTGTTATTCAGGGTTTCAGGAGATAACAGAACAGGAAGCATTAAACTGGTGTATAAGATAGGAGGGAAAACTAGAAAAGGGAATTCTGAAAGGAATAACTAACTATAAATGCCTTTTGAAATATATACACATGAAAGAATAGCTGGGCTTGTTGGTTTACACCATTGGTCCCAGCACTTAGGATTTAGAGGTAGTTAGATTTCTATGAGTTTAATACTGGTGTACATAGTGAGTTCCAGGCCAAATATAGTGGGATCCTATCTCAAAAAGTGTTTCATTTTATTTTTCTGTGTATTGGTATTTTGGCATATTCAGCGTAAAATCCCCCATACATAAAGTTTCAGATGGAACCACCATATCCAGAACTTGACAGAAAAACCTTGAGTATACATTAGAGCACCCATGTTTGTTTATATACACAATCTATGAGTGTTCTTCATCACTAATTATATTACAACAATCTTTGAATTCATGACAGAATGGGACTTGTACACATTTAATGAAAACAGAGATGAAGTATATAAGAAGTAAGATATGAGATAACCGGAGGAAAGTAAAGATACATCTTGTCAGACCTTAGATTGAAGTGAAGTAACTTGAGAAGCTGTTAACCCCTCTTTAGGTCATAATACTACATATTACTAATACTAATATGTACATAATACTACAATTTATCTTGATAGTCTACAATTTGAGAGTAGTTTTCCACTGATTTTTTTTTTCAACTGAGAAGATAGAAATTGAGGAGAAACCCATGAATAGTGATTAAAAACAGTAGAATAATTATGAGTTAACTCCCCTGGGTATTTAAATTTTGCTATAGGTAGAATAAAAAAAATGATCTGTAATGTTTAATACTGCCTCCTTGTGTAAGGATTTTTAACCAAATATAAATAGATTACCTCATATCTTAAGGATTCACAATACATATTATAATAGTAAATCCTAGTACACAGTGGGTGATCTGCTGGGTATGGACCATGGAGACTAAGATCTTCATATGCTGGTAAAGTAAGCAAATCATTCAAAGATTTTATGCAATCTTATTTGCAGAATATTGCAGAATCAATATTACTTTCTCTTAATACACTATTTTTCTTTAAACTCATGTTTTAAGCCTACTTCCCAAAGTACGTGATAACTATAAACAACCAGTTGTTATTCCATAAATGTACCTTTAAAACATCATGTTTTTTTTTCTTTTAGAGCTTATGTTAAATCAGAACTCCAATGCAGGTAGGTGGAGATTTAAACAAACATCACTGAAATTAGAGCAAGAGAATGAAAAATTTGGATATAGAAAATTCAGACAAAATGACAAGTCAACAATCTGTATGAAGTTGTGGAAACCAGATGAGAAACTTGGTGTACCAAGATAAAGAGGGCTTTTGCTTGGAACCACATCTCTTCTTCTGGAAATGTGTGGAAATGCCATGACTGCCAAGCATTTCAGTCACTGTAAAACTAATTGTTGGAACAAAGTATGCTTTAGAATCAGGATGGTGTGTTGTGTACATAAAGATGTGTATGTTACCATGCCATTGATAACTAGAATTTGTTTTAAATATTCCTTCTTAAAAAATTGCTTTAAAAAACTTAAACATTTAATGTTGCATCTACTCTTTTCCTGACCTCTCTACAGCAAGCCATTATTACTCTTTTCTACTGTAATGTGATGAATTAATTTGAAGTGTTGTTTAAAATGGGGATAACTTTTCAATAAAAATTATTTGCAAAGCCTACATATATCAGTTTTTATAATATATTTATTAAACCTTTTTTTGTTTCAGTGAATTGTTGCTTAAGGCCTGATCTTTTCCAAACAATGAGTTTTGCCTGTCCCTTTTCTTGACATACATGTGATCATATGAAGATTTAAAATCCTTGAAGGAATAATGACAAAATATATCCTGCTATTAAATACATCTAAGAATTCTAAGCTTTCTGTTTGAGTCTAATACCTGAATTTATTTTTCTGAAATGATGAAGGCAAACACTCACTTCTTAGTCATGAGTTTGTACAGGCTGAATCAAAGACATATTGAAAAGAATACAAGTAGATCATAAAATATCTACATTTTTCTAATTATTTTGTGCTACTTCAGTTAAGTAACTACTATTTTTTACTTCATTTTTCTATTTTACTTTAGTTTATACCTGAGACAGTATTTTACACTGTAACATAGGTTGACCTCTAGTTCATGACTAGCCTGCCTTGTCCTCCTGGATACGGGGCTTAGGGTCAATATTTACTATCTTACTTGACAACACATGACACAACCATCATAAACTTTTTTGGAGTTGAGTATGTATATTGTTCAATGAGCCCTTATTGTTCTTTTTCCTAAATCTTACAGGCTTAATTATGAACCCGCCAAATTCATTTCCTTAATTGTTTGTTTGTTTGTTGTTTTGTTTTGTCTTTCAAAAAAGGGTTTCTCAGTGTAGCCTTGGAGTCTGTCCTAGAGCTCATTCTGTAAGCCAGGCCAGCCTCAAACTAAGAGAGATCTGCCTGCCTCTGCCTCCCAAGTGCTGGGATTAAAGCATGGGCCACCACTGCCTGGCTGAATTCTTAACTTGAGATGCAACTGTGTTTGGAGATGGTTAATATTAACACCTTTTCAAAAGTTACTAAAGCGAAGTGGAGTTTTCAAAAGTGATAATCTAATCCAGTTCAAGTGGTATCCTTATAAATGAAAGGTCACCAGAACAGTATCTCCTTGCATAGAATTGGGTGAGGAGGCAGTGGGCTATAATCCAGGAGGTGAATCCTTATCAGAAACACCTTAGTTTGGAACTTCTAATTTCTAGAAAACAGAAGGGGGAGAAATGTCTCCTGTTAAAGCCTCCCATCCCATGGCATTGCCAAGGCAGTCAGTGATGAATAACACAGCATGGGAATTAGATTTTCCAGGTGTCACGATTTCCAATTTTGCAGTGTTATTTTTTTAAATTTTATTTATTCATTTATTTAGATTGGTTTTTCGAGACAGGGTTAGAAACACAAAGACCATGAAAGGATAGGTGACCTATTAGAGCTCTTCCTATTCCCAAAATTTAACACTGATACTATTAGAGCCATAGGTGGAAATCTTAAACTTAATAAGTACCAGAAACTGATATATAAAAATGCAGACTTTACACTGCAGGACATTTGTCTATGAGAGGACTTTCTGAACAGGACTCTATTTGCCCAAAGAATTATGCCCAACAATTGATAGGTGAGACTTACTTCATAAACTAAAAAGTGTCCATAGAGTTAAAGAAACAATCAGACTTCACTTGGTATGGTGAAATCCCCAAAAGTAGGAGAGAAGCTTTTTCAGCTATATATATGACAGAGAATTAATATCTAAAATATGTCAATAACCCAAAAAACAAATAAAAGCAAAAACTAAAAGAAAAGATCAACAAAAAGAACAACTTATTAAAAAATGTTTAAGAAGTATATCGAAAAACATTCATTCCTCTGCCACAATAACTAGGAAAATGAAAAATCAAAACTACTTTAAGGTTTTACCTTACCCAACTCAAAATGGTAAGGTTCAACAAAACAAAGAACAAATGTTGGAGGAGCGTAGGGGAAAAGGAAATTTTATTCACTGTTGGTGGCATTGGAAACTGATGCAGCCACTGTGGAAATCATTGTGGACAGTTTTCAACAAGTTAAAAATAAATCTACCACATGGCCCAGCTGGACAACTGTTCAAGAGACTCTACAAAAACCTCATACTTTGTGATGTTACCCAGAAAGAAAAAAAATAAAAATGTGACATGTACTCTCTCATCTGAGGCTCCTAGCTCCAAGTCTTCAGATGTGAGTACTACCAGATCCGTAGTTACAACAGTGCCTGGAATAACTGTAGAACCTTTGAAAGTAAAACAGGACCATTGTCAGAGTAAGGGGTGGGGGAGGAACATAGAGAGCAAGTGATCAGGGGAATAGAAAAAAAGATGGAGGACCCTAATGAGAGAGTGGAGAGGGAAGTAAATACAGAAGGAGAAAAGCAGTTTAAAAGAACAATGTCTGAAAATCCATAAAGAATTATTCTATTAACTATCCCCATAGATAAAACCTTGAGATCATTACTTGGGTATAAGTTCTGCATGTATGAAAGTAGCTGTTGTCTTAGTTTAGGCCAGTTTTTGTGATAAAATACTATGGCCAAAACCAACTTGAGGAGCAAATATTTTCTTTCATTTTACAAGATTCAGTTCCCCTTCCACCACTGGGGAAAATCATGGCAAAAACTCAAACAAGAGATGTACTTGGCTCAAGGTCTGAAGCAGAAGCCATGGAGGAACATTGTTCATTGGCGTGGTCCTCATGACACCCAAAACTCGCTTCCCTGTCCCACTGGGGAGGAGCACCTTCAGTGGTCTGGGATCACACACATCGATCATACTTAAGAAAAATGCCCTGTGGATCTACGTACAGGCAGTCTGATGTAGGCATTATCTCAACTGAGGTTCTTTTTCCCAGAAAACTCTAGCTTGTGTCAAGTTGATATAAAACAAATCTGAAACAGGTGGACAGGCTTCAGCCGTAGCAGTGACCAAGACAGGTTGAGATCTTGCCTGCTGTGCTTTCTACTTGAAGAGTCAAACATCTGTCCATATATCTGACAATCTGGAGAAGTGTATTGACAATGCTGTTTTTACACCAAATATTTTTCAATGTTTTATTCCATTCCCGGAAGAAAACCTTTAAGAAGTATTAGAAGTCGCTTATCAATGTCTGCTTTATCTAATTTTCACTTTATTTTTCACTGGAATGAAAAAGAACTTGTTGGGAAAAGCAGTGGCCTTAAACCTAAGGTTTATAAGCCTTTTCCAGCAAAGGTAACTCAACTTGTAAATATAAATCATATTATTTTAAGTAGAAATAAGAGGCTATGTTTCTTTATAGACCCTTAAAACAACCTTAGTACTACATTCCTCCTTTAGTTTTTTCTTCTTCCTTTCCTAGAAAAAGTTCCTCCCCGTTTCTTTCATCTCTCCTACACATAGCACCTAAGTCCTACTATCTCCCTCCACCTCCACCATGTGATCCCTTTTTTTTTACACTCTAGTTCTAAAGGTTCCACATGTCAAGGAAAAATTATTCAAAATATTGGTCTTTGGGAAACATTTCAGATTCAAACCATAATAACGTAAGAGCCAGTGTGTGGAAATAATATGTACCTACACCCAAAGTCAAATGTTTCATTTCTAATCATGCATTCTGTGCCTGTTAATTTATGAGTAGGACACTGTCACTGAACTATGGAAGTGTTCCTTCTGTTACTTCTAACAGAGAGAGTGTTATGCTACTGTTTTGGAACTATGGGTCCTAAATCCTAAAAACAGATTTTTAACCAATAATCATTAAAATATTCATAGTGGTCCATTTCTTTGGAATAAAATTAACAAGTAAGTACTTTAAAACCCCTGCGGTGGAAGTAAAACCTTTATCATTTGCAATGGTTCTTCTAGGAGTGCAACACAACCTATTATAATAAATAATTCAAGATCTAAAACCTGATTCAAATATGAGAAATAATAAGGAATTTTGATTGCCAATTAAGCTGGATAGTTTTCCCCTCCTGCTCTTCATTTTTGCTTCTTTTCTCTCTCTATTCAATAAAGAGTATTGACTATTTCAACAACTCCACATAAGTAAAATCTCTGTTAATGGTTCCAATTTATCAAGTAACTATGGCCACCTGTCTTATAGTATTAACTGCTTTTTATTTAGTCTCAATTACCCGTACTATGCCCCAATGTGATTGCCTCTCCTAAAACTGGCTGCAGAACCCAACTACCACTCAACTTATTGGTACTGTACCTCTGCTATTAATGGCACTATTCTCGTTTCACAAGCAACTCATTCTCCCTACTACAATGCTTTCACCACCCAAGGATATAAGGATAAAATAAACACTTCCCTTTATTTTCTTAGAATTAAAAACCCACATGTAGATGAAACACAAATAGGAGAGGCATAAACGCATTAAAGCAAAAATTATTAGAATTTGATGAATTAAGATAGGCAAAATTACATATTACAAGAAGTGAATAAAAGCTCATGGAACATAAGAAAATTCATAAAAGATTTCTAGGACTATGGATATATATATGTATATATATATTGAGTGTGTGTGTATATGTGTGTGTGTGTGTGTGTGTTTCATCTACATGTGGGTTTTTAATTCTAAGAAAATTGAAAGCAATTGAAAAACAATCAGAAAAGGCAAATGGAAAGAAAGAAGACAGAGAGATGACAGAGCACTGCAAAATTTATTTCTAATACAAAAGGCAACAAAAACCTACAATAGAATTTGAAAGGTTAGAGTAAGAATATGCTGATGTAATGCTAATGCTATGTTAATGACAATAGTCTGAGCCTTTTAAAGGAAGAAAAATTTCACAAACCAAATTTTTAAACTAAAATCAATTAATGTGTATTTCACACAAATGGCATGTTCTAGTATCACATTTATTAGAACCATTTGTTTAACAGCATTACGCAAGCTACACTTTGTGCCCTAATAAATCCATGGCAATTAACAATTAATAAATCCAGAGATTTTAGAGGCTACTCATTAGCAAATTAGCTTTTACAGAATGCCTTCGAACTTTAAATTGAGTCATTTTAAAGACTTAATTACTATTTAGCCCAAACACTGAGAGTTGGCTTTTATTAGAACTGATTTTTGATATTGTGCATAACCTATTGCTATAAATCTCAGCATGCTCTTGGCACTACTCTCAAACACAGAACTGTAAATGCATAAGCAGCAGCCATTTCCAGACCACACAGACTTCAGCAATCATATCCTGTAACCTGCAGTCTTCCATCCATTTATCATTCTTAATTAAAGATTAAATTTCAGACTGACTGAAGTATTTTTGTACATTCAAAAATCACATAGATATAGATAAAATGTTAGTATGTGAACTGACAGTTCTACTATTTTACCTAAAGTCTATGTTCAAATCCATTTTAAAGCATTATTTCCTCAAGTGGCCTCTTCTATCTTCAGAATAAATCATGATGTAACAACTTCCAGTTTTTTTCCGTCATGAGCATTGAAATCCAAATAGCTAATAGCTGGAAGCTCTTGCCCAAATTTTAACAACTTTTTAATGGTTTAATAAGTTTTCTTTTATCTGCCCTACACTCCCTCACACAAGGTCAGAACAGTAAGCTATCATGTGACCTTCTTGATTTCATTTTTTCTCCCCCAGGGACTCCCTATCTCAACATTGAAAAAAAAAAGCACTTATGGAGTTATAGTTGTTCTATTGTAAAACATATGATGAGTATGGGTTTCATTTCAAAACAAAGAAGGAGGAGGAATTGATGGAACAGATGATACTTGACATTCATGCCATGAGTTTCATTGCTATGTTCTATATAAAAATGCATAAAGTGTGTGGGATATGGATAAGGGAAAGTACACAATTGTCTAGATAATAGGTCAATGGGTATATGGGATAGCTGTGTCCCTTCAGTTCATTTTTTATGTGTGCTTAAACCTGCTTGGTGAAAAATATTTTTAGAAGCCCCTGCTATGATTTAAAAGATGTGCTATGTGATCCTTTTCCTTGGAGCTGCTTTCATTTCCTTTTATACAGCTCTACGCTTGCTCAGTCTTCTCCAGTCTCAGTGGCTTCATGCTGTTCCTTAGACATAGCAAGCTGACTTGTTCAAAGAGTCTTTGTACTGTTTCTAGCTATCTGAAATACTCTGCCCCAGGTATAGCTGCTTCTTTTCCTTCATTTTGTGTCTGCACAGGTGGATACCACTTAACAACACCTTTCCAACTGTCCTACTTAGGAAAACCCTGCAAAATCGTTCTTCTCCACTTTGTTTTCTGCTTAGTTTCCATCAGAGCACCAACTGATAATAAATTGATGAATTTACTAATATAGTTCTTTTTCCCAAGAAAAATGTAAAATCGGTATAAGCAAATATTTATCAATATTTTTGTTTACTTCTCTATCTTCTGAGCTTTAAGAAATCCTAATAAATAATGGTTATCTAACAAATAGAATTAATGCATTATACACACATGAAAACAGTGTAACTTTAATAATAATAACTATTTTAAGTATGTAATTGCTTACAGAGTTCATTCCTACTACTTTTCTGTCTTCCGTGGACACTAAAGAAACCCCTAATTGTGTAGATTAGTGATTTGGGGAATAAAAATTCAGATAAAATATACATCATTCTGTCCAAGTATGTACAAATTTCTTAATATTCTACCATCCTATGTTGTCATATTTTACTCATATTTTGCCTATATTTAAATATAATACTCTTAAATATAAAATAATATGGTAACCTGGGCTTTTATCAAACAATTTGGTGCTCTTTGTCCCTTCTTCTCTCCTATATTGATCTTCCTCCTTCATCCCATTGNTTTGTAGCAATGTTCTCCTAATTGAGATCGTTATCATGTAGCAGGACTGATTAAGACTTGGGAAATTAACAACTTATATGTCTCAGGAAATTACTCAAACTCACCACATTCTCCAGGTCCTTTCTCACATATAAATAATAAGAACTTCTATAGAGAGAAAATTAACCAAACTACAGAGCTTCCTGAATTAGTTCTAGAATTCAGAAATCATTACCTAAGCTTGAATAGGTTTTTCATTTATATAGTTACTTTTGACTGATCCATGCCCTTGAGAGGAACCCCTGACCTATACTTCTGCAAGTAACAGAAAAATGAAATAAAATAAAATTAAACCATTGACTAACTAAACCACCAAATTAGATTTTAATGTCTTTACTTTGGTCTGTCATCTGTGTTCTATGTGGAGTCATTAGACATTTGTTCATATCTCCAAAGTGAAAATTATACAATAGTAATCAATGTTTAAATTTAGCTAATATATTATGAACTAATGTATATAATGTATAAATATTAAAATAATTTGCTAATACCTTCATAAATGCTATGTGCTAATTCAATCTATAGAATAATAACATGAAAGTATTAATATGTTTGACAGGTGTCTACAATGACAATATATGACACTATTTTTGCTTAATAATTGAAAATTTGGCATATGGTAAAAAATGTCGGGAAGAAACTGGGACAAGCATGAATATAATCAAAATAAAATTTTAAAAATATATTATGTAAACATTTTTTAAATGAGAAAAATTTTAGCTTTTAAAGGTTTAACAATAAAATTTTTTTAANATTTTTTAAATGAGAAAAAATTTTAGCTTTTAAAGGTTTAACAATAAAAATTTTTTAAAGACAAATAGCAACACAGTTAAAGTTAAATCTGAAAGTGACTATACAAGTCCACATGTCTCATTGCTCTCAAACACAATTGACCTCAGAATGATGACTGCATGCTGTCAACAACACACTGCAATTTCTTCATGCTTATTTGTCATTATGTCCATATTTATATTATACAGTATTCCTGAGAAATGTAACTTCTGGGAAAGATAAAACTTTGACAAATCTCCAATCTTGTTACAGGGCAAGGACGCTGTTTGTCCTGGCTGCTGCCTAGCTTAGCCATAAAATAGCCACACAGAAACTGTATTAATTAAATCACTGCTTGGACCATTAGTTCTAGCTTCTCATTGGCTAAATCTATTTATTTATTTCTATTAATCTGTGTATCACCCCATGGCAGTGGCTTACCTGGAAAAATTCCCAGCATCTGTCCCTGGCAGATCCATGGTGTCTCCTACTCCGCCCTTCTTCATCCCTGCATACAGTCTAGTTTTCTCCCGCCTATTTCTATTCTTCCCTGCCGTAGCCTCAAAGCAGTTCTTTGTTAACCAATGAAAGCAACATATAGCCAGAAGGACCTCCCAGACTACTTCCCCTTTTCTGTTTAAACAAAAATGAAGGTTTTAACATCGTAAAATTACATATAATAAAAATTATCAAGCAAGAATTACAGTTACAATATTTCTATTTACCTTATCTTTTATCATAACTAAGGAAAACTATATCTATTTATCTATTTTTCAACTTCTTCAAAGTCTCCAGAGAGATATAATATTACCTAAGTCAACAGAAAGTGCACTGAGAGCAACTTTCGAAAACTCTAGAAATGACAGAGACCTCTCACCGCTTGGACAATCACCCAAAGTTCTTCTGTACCATTGGGGCATCCATCATCAGCCTACAGGCCCATAGTATTCAGCAGACTTTTCAATGAAGCAGGAAATTTCAAAGAGTTCAGTTACTTTCTTCTGTATTCTGTAGAATGTCTCACAGTCTATTTCATAAAACAGGAACACTGAAGGATCATCTTACCTTTAGGCAAGTTCATCAGTCATTTCTCTGCAGGTACTGCATGTCCTGTTTAGCACTACAGGCAAGAGAAGTTTCTTGCCCAAATGGCTAACCAACTCCAGAAGGAGCCTCTTCGAAGTCCATCTTCCCCTTGAAGTAGCTTCTGGTGCTGCCAGAAGCAGATGTGTCTCACTGTCATGAAAAGTCTTAAGTTCTTAAACATTTTAAATGCCATATTCTGAAGGTCTCTTAAAGATTTGAAGAATACTATCTAACTGAAATATATCTCTATACTCATAGAAAATCTAAAATGACTACAAGCTTAACAATTACAGATAACGATTAACTTATATTTCTTAATTATACATTACATTTTTAAATGAGCTACAGAAGCACAATACCTTAATTAAGAAATACATATACATATAACAAAATTGACATTAAATTTGTATCAATAAACCAAGATCTATAAAATATAATTATTCATATCTATATTATATCCCCCTTTAAATGTAAACAAATAATCATAAACAATATTTGGGAATGTGGGCATAGTTATTTCTCTCAAAACTGCTTCCTCCTGCTTGGGGGCACTATTAATCAGGTCTTTTATGGTGTATCCTGTGTACTAGGTTCATCTCGGTCAACAGCTGGGCAAAGTATTTTCTTTGTGGGGGTGTTCACATCAATCATTCAGGGGGTCTTTTTCCATAAAACCATATTGGCCTAGAAGCAATCCATAGGTTCTCATCTTTGCTGAAACAAAAGGAGAACCTCTTTTCCAAAGCACCATATCCTTAGACTCAAATTCTGAAGTCAAGATAATATACATGCTGGTTGAGCTTAGCAGCCCATACAATAAAATGTCTCTCTGTACTTAGCTCCTTCACAGTCAAAAATTTTAAAGAAAACACAATAATAGACATAGTCCAGACTCTCTGTGAATTTTCCATTTTTACATGGCTTGTTTTTCTTTACCCCTTTTAATCTATGATTACCTACAGTCAGTCTCTTTAAAGACCTTACCCTGTTATTTTGAAGATTTAGCTTTATTTTATGAGTCTCTATACTCTTTTTCTTCTCTCTTCCAAGCCTATGGCCTATGTATATTTATCCAACACTGTGACCCATTTAGAGGGTTGTGTGTGTGTGTGTGTGTGTGTGTGTGCGTGCGAATCTGTCCTATTGTGAACCTGTTATTCTTTATTGTCCAGGAACACTTTTTAAAATGCTAAGCGCTTCTTACAAACTTCAGCTGTACCATTGTTAGGGGTAATGTGGTATCACCTGTGTGCCTGCACAGTCTAAAAACTTATGCTGTGATATTACTATGGTATATATGGTAGTTTCTGCTTGCTCTGCACAGTCCAGCATGGCTGAACCGCTTGTGCCACTGAGTTGTGCACACCGCCCCAGTCTCAAGCACACAACCATTTTATGTCACTATTAAGCAAGCTGCAGCAGTCGGCTCACAAACTCCATTCAAATGCCCTGGCAGCATAGCCCAGAAAGCTGGCCATTCAAAACTGATCAGCTTTTTTGCTATCACTGAGTCATGAAATCCTCTCTTAAAGTAGCTTCCATATGCTGCCAGAAAACAGCAAGAAGCTGTGTTAAACTCTGTATTTTTTGTCTAGAATTCCATTTCAAGCCCTCTCAGGATTTAAGTAGATATAGTCAACCATGTTGGAGAACCAATTGTTGTAAGGAGAAGGGCCTGCTTGTTTGTCCAGGCTACCTGGCTACCTTAGCCCTGAAATAACATAGAAACTGTATTAATTAAATCACTGCTTGGCCCATTAGCCTTAGCTTCTTATTGGCTAAGTATTACATCTTAATTTAACCCATTTTATTAATCTGTGTATTACCACGTGGCAGTGGCTTACCAGGTAAAATTCCCAGTGTCTGTATCTGGCAGATCCATGGCATCTCCTACTCCGCCCTTCTCCA
>NW_026068053.1:6536015-6537859 GCF_014885135.2 Alexandromys fortis | reverse complement strand
ATATACATATGTGTGTGTGCCTTTAATATCTGAGATTTTTGGAGACTGACAAGCATAGGTATATATAGCAAATATTCTATTTGAATTTTATAATGACCATTCCTTTTGTGCAGAGGGGTGTGACAATTCCCATCTTCCCAGAGCCTGTGGTACCAGACATAGGAACATTGTCTCAGTGCTAAAGAAAGTGAGATTTAATCTTCCATATGTTGCTTTTCAGAGGCTCTCACCTCTTCATAGCCACCATCCAAGCCTGTGGGAACTGGTCTTGCTATTTCATAACTGCAGTCAGTATGTCATGGATGAAATGAGGTTTCTTATTTACAGCCAGTGACCTGGGCTGTAAAGTCCAGATTTCCTCTGTTCTATAAGGAATTCAGTTTATCTGTGTTAGAGAGGGAGGCCCATGCACACAACATACCTTGGCTTTGCTGGAATAATATCTTACTCTAAATCTTAAATTTCATGGAAGTATTTTTCAATACATAAGTTGGGCATTTGAAAAATTAATTATGATGACAGTAATATTAAAAATGCAATTAAAATTAAAAATGCTCAATAAACTGTCACTGACCTCTTTATTAATATTTTTAATTGTTCTCCTTATTAGTATAGAGTCATGAAGTTGCAGATAGAAAATATATGAAAAAGTAATTAGTTTATACTTTATAACAATTATTTTAGATAGAATTTAAAATGATGGCAGAGTGAAGAGGGGATAAGTAAAGGAGATAATACAGTAAGGAACAAGTTGTTGGGCCAAAATTATCTCAGGGCCTGTAACTCAAGGCCTATAGGACAGAGAAAAGCCTGGCTGGAGTACTTCAAGGCCTGCAGGACAGAGAAAATCCTAGCTTGAGTTGGAGTGAGTATGAAACAGCAGAAATTAGGTAGATGCCTCTCCAGTCAGAGGGCAGGTTTGGCTGCCTCTCATTGGATGGAGGTATCACGACATCACACCATGTCACT
The DNA here is from genome assembly GCF_014885135.2 of Alexandromys fortis. Taxonomy (NCBI): domain Eukaryota; kingdom Metazoa; phylum Chordata; class Mammalia; order Rodentia; family Cricetidae; genus Alexandromys; species Alexandromys fortis. The sequence continues at coordinate 6,536,890 of NW_026068053.1, read as the reverse complement.
TAAGCTGATACTCACAGTAATAAACTGAGTTCCTACTTGACTTGATTCCCTATTGTCGTGCATTGTGGGGCTGTGGAACAAGCATCCTGCATAGTGAGCTGTTGAAATGGGAAGATAGTGTACTCACCTTTCCCTGGGGAATAATGACTAGTGGAGTACGGAGTTTCAAGGAAGCCAAGGACAAGCAATACCAGGGGCCATTTGAGGGAACATATGGAAACAAGTTAAAACATCTTAAAATATGTACATATATGAAAGAAATCTAGAGACGCGGCGGACACTGGCGCGTAGACCTGGCGGATGCGTGATAGTCCAAGCATGAAACAGTGAAGCCCACACTGAGAGAAGATCGCCACACTACAACTAAATCAAGTAGGATTTTGGGGGTATGGCCTGCAGAGTGGTAGACCTTTTATTGGTGAGGTCCACAGGTGAACGGGGAGCCTGGTCCTGTCCCTGAAGACCACCCTGAGAGGGGAAAGAGTTCTTGGACCGTGGTGGGACACAGGAAATGGAGCGGGGGCATTCCCCTACTCCCTTGACCCCTTGGTTAGGCTGCAAGGGCTGGTACCCTCTGCTGGGGCTGCTACTCCTCTGATGCGACCTCTCTCTCTCTGGCATATCCCAGCTTGTGCCCAGGATCCTCCTTCACTCCCCATCCCTTCCGTGGGGCCATGGGATCACCCAGTTTAGCCTGTTTGGGCGCTGGATAGGGAGCTCGGGCAGAGGGCAGCGGGGGTTCCTCTGTTTTGGTGGCTGGCCTGCAGAGGGGTAGGCCTTTTGATGGCGAGGTTCCTGGCAAACGGGGAGCCTGGTCCTGGTCCTGAAGACCCTTCTGAGTGCTGAAAGAGATCTTTGCCAGCGGTGGGACCCAG
>NW_026068053.1:6523838-6529616 GCF_014885135.2 Alexandromys fortis | reverse complement strand
GCATTTTGTAAGCGGGGCCCCTGGCCAGCAGGAAAACCTGTTCCTGTTTTAAAAGACCCAAATAGATAGCATCGATAGGAAGAGATGGGCAGGTGCCAAGGCAAGAAATCACCCAACAATCTGAAAAACAAAATGAAAACACCAGAACCCAATGATCTTACAACAGAAGGACTTGAACATCCTAACACAGAAGAAGTGGTAAAAAAAATTGACTTTATGAAAGCAATAGAGTCCCTTAAACAACATGTAAAAAACACCCTTATAGAAATGGATGAGAAGTATAACAAAAAGTTTGAAGAAATGAGTAAATATGTAAATGATACCCTGGGAATCCAAGAAAAAACGATCAAACAGGTAATGGAAACAGTTCAAAAATTGAAAACTGAAATGAAAGCAAGGAAGAAATCACAAACTGAGGAAAAGCTGGATATGGAAAATCTAGGTCAATGAGCAGAGTCTACAGAAACAAGCATAATCAATAGAATACAAGAGATAGAAGAAAAAATCTCAGCTTCTGAGGACACCATAGAGAAAATAAACGCACTGATCAAAGAAAACAGCAAAGCCAATAAATTCTCATCACAAAACATTCAAGAAATATGGTACACAATAAAAAGACTAAACCTAAGAATAATAGGAATAGAAGAAGGAGAAGAGGCACAGCTCAATGGCCCAGAAAATATTTTTAACAAAATTATGGAAGAAAATTTTCCCAACATAAAGAAAGATATTCCTTTGAATATTCAAGAAGCATACAGAACACCAAACAGACTGGATCAAAGAAAAACATCCCCTCGCCATATAATAACCAAAACACACACAGAATATACAGGTTAAAGAAAGAATATTAAGAGCGGCAAAGGAAAAAGGGCAAGTAACTTATAAAGGTAAACCACTCAGACTTACACCTGACTTCTCTATGGAAACAATGAAAGCCAGAATGTCCTGGATAGAGGTACTGTAGAAACTAGGAGACCATGGATGCAAACCCAAACTACTATACCCAGACAAGCTATCGTTCACTATCAATGGAGAAAACAAGACTTTCCAGGATAAGAACAAATTTAAACAATACGTAGCCACAAATCCAGCTCTACAGAAAATAATAGAAGGAAAATCACAACCTAAGGAATCCAACATAGCCAACACTGCCTACAATAACTCAGGCATCTAGTGACCCTTCACCAGCACAAACTCAAAGAAGGGAGACACACAAACTCTACTATCAAAAACAATAAGAATAACCGGAGTAAACAACAACTGGTCATTAATATCACTTAATATTGATAGTCTCAATTCACCTATAAAAAGGCACAGGCTAAGAGATTGGATACGAAAACAGGATCCAACATTCTGCTGTTTGCAAGAAACACAGCTCAACCACAAAGACAGACATCTACTCAGAGTAAAGGGTTGGGAAAAGGTCTTTCAAGCAAATGGTCTTAAGAAAAAAGCAGGTGTGGCCATACTAATTTCTAAAAAAACAGTTCAAACTAAAATCAATCAGAAGAGATCAAGATGGACACTTTATACTCATAACAAGAACATTTCATCAGGATGAAGTCTCAATCCTGAATATCTATGCCCCTAATACAAAAGCACCCACTTATGTAAAAAATATTACTAAAACTCAAGGCAAACATCAAACCACATACACTAGTAGTAGGAGACTTCAACACACCTCTCTCACCAGTGGATAGGTCAATCAGACAGAAACCTAATAGAGAATTAAGAGAATTGTTGGAGCTGGGTGATGGTGGCACATGCCTTTAATCCCAGCACTTGGGAGGCAGAGGCAGGCAGATCTCTGTGAGTTCGAGACCAGCCTGGTCTACAGAGCTAGTTCCAGGACAGGCTCCAAAGCCATAGAAAAACCCTGTCTCGAAAAAACAACAACAACAACAACAACAACAAAAAAAAGAGAATTGTTGGAGGTAATGAAGCAAATGGACTTAACAGACATCTATAGTATACTCCACCAAAATAGGAAGGAATATACCTTCTTCTCTGCAGCACATGGAACCTTCTTAAAAATTGACCACATACTCAGAAACAAAGGAAACCTCCACAGATACAAAAAAATATCAGTGTCCACCTGTGTCTTATCAGATCACCACGGACTAAAGTTAGAAGGCAACAACAAAGCTACCCCCAGAAAGCCAACAAACTCATGGAAACTGAACTAGCCACGACTGAACCACATCTGATTCAAGGAAGAAATTAAGAAAGAAATTAAAGTCTTCCTTGAATTTAATGAAAATAAAGAGACAACATACTCAAACCTATGGGACACGATGAAAGCAGTGCTAAGAGGAAAGTTCATAGCACTAAGTGCCCACTTAAAGAAAACAGAGAAAGCATACATTGGGGACTTAATGGCACACCTGAAAGCTTTAGAAAAAAAAGAAGCAGAGGTGCCCAGAAGGAGTAGAAGACTGGAAATAATCAAACTGAGGGCAGAAATCAACAAAATAGAAACACAGAAAACAGTCCAAAGAATCAATGAAACAAAAAGTTGGTTCTTGGAGAAAATCAACAAGATCGACAAACCCCTATCCAAACTAACTAAACAACAGAGAGAGAACACGCAAATAAATAAAATCAGAAATGAAAGGGGGGACATAACCACAGACACAGAGGAAATCCAGAGAATCATTAGATCTTACTATAAAAGCCTGTATGCCACAAAACTGGAAAATGCAAAAGAAATGGACATTTTTTTAGATAAGTACCATATACCAAAGCTAAACCAAGACCAGGTGAATGATCTAAATAGACCTGTTAGTCGCGAAGAACTAGAAACTGTTATCAAAAATCTCCCTTCCAAAAAAAGCCCAGGACCAGATGGGTTCAACGCAGAATTCTACCAGAACTTCCAAGAAGAGCTAATACCTATACTCCTTAACGTATTTCACAATATAGAAACAGAAAAGTCATTGCCAAATTCCTTTTATGAAGCTACAGTTACCCTGATACCAAAACCACACAAAGACCCAACCAAGAAAGAGAATTACAGGCCTATCTCACTCATGAATATCGACGCAAAAATTCTCAATAAAATACTGGCAAACCGAATTCAAGAACACATCAGAAAAATTATCCATTATGATCAAGTAGGCTTCATCCCAGAGATGCAGGGCTGGTTCAACATACGCAAATCTATCAATGTAATCCACCATATAAATAGACTGAAAGAAAAAAACCATATGATCATTTCATTAGATGCGGAAAAAGCATTCGACAAAATTCAACACCCCTTTATGATAAAGGTCTTGGAGAGAATAGGGATACAAGGGTCATACCTAAATATAATAAAAGCTATCTACAGCAAACCGACAGCTAACATTAAATTAAATGGAGAAAAACTCAAAGCCATCCCACTAAAATCAGGAACAAGACAAGGATGTCCACTCTCTCCATACCTCTTCAATATAGTGCTTGAAGTTCTAGCAATAGCAATAAGACAACATAAGGGGATCAAGGGGATTCGTATTGGAAAGGAAGAAGTTAAGCTTTCGTTATTTGCAGATGACATGATAGTATACATAAGCGACCCCAAAAATTCTACCAAAGAACTCCTACAGCTGATAAACACCTTTAGTAGCGTGGCTGGATACAAGATCAACTCCAAAAAATCAGTTGCCTTCCTATACACTAAGGATAAGGAAACAGAGAGGGAAATCACAGAAGCATCACCTTTCACGATAGCCACAAAGAGCATAAAATATCTTGGGGTAACCCTGACCAAGGAAGTGAAAGATCTATTTGACAAGAACTTCAAGTCTTTGAAGAAAGAAATAGAGGAGGACACCAGAAAATGGAAGGACCTCCCTTGCTCTTGGATTGGGAGGATCAACATAGTAAAAATGGCAATTCTACCAAAAGCAATCTATAGATTCAATGCAATCCCCATCAAAATCCCATCAAAATTCTTCACAGATCTGGAGAAGACAATAATCAACTTTATATGGAAAAACAAAAAACCCAGGATAGCCAAAACAATCTTATACAATAAAGGAACGTCTGGAGGCATTACCATCCCTGACTTCAAACTCTATTACAGAGCTACAGTATTGAAAACAGCTTGGTATTGGCATAAAAACAGAGAAGTCGACCAATGGAATCAAATAGAAGACCCTGACTTTAACCCACAAACCTATGAACACCTGATTTTCGATAAAGGAGCTAAAAGTATACAATGGAAAAAAGAGAGCATCTTCAACAAATTGTGCTGGCAAAACTTGATGTCAATCTGTAGAAGAATGAAAATTGACCCATATCTCAAGTCCAAGTGGATTAAAGACCTCAGTATCAGTACGAACACACTGAACCTGATAGAAGAGAAATTGGGAAGTACTCTACAACACATGGGCACAGGAGACCACTTCCTATGTATAACCCCAGCAGCAGATATTAAGGACCTCATTGAATAAATGGGACCTCCTGAGACTGAAAAGCTTCTGTAAAGCAAAGGACACTGTCACTAAGACAAAAAGGCAACTCACTGACTAGTAGAATACCTATACCAACCCCGCAGTATGTATAGTACTTGTGAATTCACACATCTCCCTATATTATATGTTTCAACAAAGAGAAAGAGTTCTTTTCTGTGTACATGGTCTTTTATTTTCTTAAAATAATTTTAATTAAAGTAGAATTACTTCACTTTGCTCTTCATGGTTCCCCCTATTCCCCTTTCAGATATTGTGCCTTTGTAGTGGGAGAGAGCTGCTTGCTGATCCCTGGCTGCACAGCCCCAAAACATTCACACAGAAATTGTGTTAATTAAAGTACTGTTTGTCCCATTAGCTCTAGCTTATTATTGGCTAACTATTACATATTAACTTAACCCATTTCTGTTAATCTGTGTATTGACATGTGACTGTGGCTTACTGGCTAAAGTTCTGACATCTGTTTCCGGCAGGTGTTAAATGATTTCTCCTTGACTCTGCCTCCTTTCTCTCAGCATTTAGTTTAGTTTTTCCAAACTACCTAAGTTCTGCCCTGCTATATGTCCAAAGCAGTTTCTTTATTTATTAAACAATCATACTCACAGCATACAGAGGGGAATCCCACATCACCTCCCTTTTTCTCTTTAAATAAAAGGAAGGCTTTTAACTTTAACATGGGAACAAAACAGGTATCAAGCAAGAGATATAGTTACAATATTTATATTTGCTTTATCTTTTATCATAACTAAGGAAAACTATAGCTATAGGTATATATTTTTTAACTCCATCAAAGAATCCAGAAGAATATAATATCAACTAAATAAATAGAAATATATTGTAAGCAACTTCCAAAACTCTAGAATTGGCAGAGATATTTCTCTGCCTGGACACTCAAAATTCTTCTGTACCATTGGAGCATCCATCTTCAGCATACAGGCCCATAGGATCTGGAAGACTTTTCCATAAAGCTGGAAATTTCAAAGACAATTCTGCCTATATTGGCAGTTTGTCAGTCACTTTCTTCTGTGTCCTGCAGAATGTCTGGCAGACTCTTTCATGAAAGAGGGACTCTGAAGGATGCTCTCACCTTTAGACAAGTTCAGCAGTCATTTCTCTGCAGGTCCTACATGTCCAATTTATCAAGTGGAACAGGCAAGAGTAGTTTCTTGCCCAAATGGCTAGCAAATTCCATAAGTAGCCTCTTTGATGCATATCTTCCTCTTGAAGTAATTGGTGCTGCCAGGAGCAGATGTGTCTCACTGTCATGAAAAGTCCTAAATATTTAGAGCATTCTAAATGCCACATTCTGAAGATCTCTAAAAGATTT
>NW_026068053.1:6492938-6519759 GCF_014885135.2 Alexandromys fortis | reverse complement strand
TATATATATATATAGTATAACAAAATTGACCTTAAATTTATATTAATAAGCCAAGATCCATACCAATGCAAATCTCTATAGCATATCCCCTTTTAAATGTAAAGAATCATTTATAAACAATATTTGGGAATTTAGGCATAGTTTTTTTATACTACTTCCTGGTGATTGGGATGCTATTAATCAGGTCTTTTATGGTGCATACTGTGTGTTAGGTTTATCTCAGTGAGCAGTTGGGTGAAGTAACATTATTGAGGGGTGTTCAAAGTGACCTTTCAGAAGGTTTTGGTCCATCAAGCCACATTAGTCTGGAAGGATTCCACGGGTTCTCTCCTCTGTGGAAACAAAAGAAGAACCTCTTTTCCAAAGCAACATATCCTTAGAATCAAAGTCTAAAGTCTGGATACCTTTATAATATACATGCTGGTTTAGCTTAGCATCCAATATAATGAAATGTCTCTCTATACTTACCTCCTTCACAGTCAAAAACTTCAAAGAAATCACAAAGAATGTACGTAATACAGACTCTTTGTGAATTTTCCATCTTTATATGATGTTTTTCTTTACTCCTTTTAATCTATGACAGTCGGTACTCTGTGTCTTTAAAGACTTTGTTCTAATTTTTTATGAACCATTTATTTTCTTTTATAACTCTCTATACTCTTTCTCTTTTCTCTCTTAAGCCAATGTACATTTATCTCATTTAGAGGTCTTTTATGTCTGAATCTGTCCTATTGTGTATATGTAATTATTTACTGTCTTAAAGAGCTTTTAAAATAATTTGTAGCTACTATGGATGCTGGTTCTGCCTCTCTCCACTTTCAAAATGGTGGAGGTACTATTACTGCCAGCTCTGGGACTTCCCAGTAGGAACCACACTTATCTCTTTAACTCTAAGAATAATCATACAGCACAGAAACCTTTTTTTCTTATTTATTTATTTATTTATTTATTTATTTATTAAAGATTTCTGTCTCTTCCCCACCGCCGCCTCCCATTTCCCTTCTCCTTCCCCAATCAAGTCCCCCTCCCTAGTCAGCATCAGTGCAAAGAGCCACCAGGGTTCCCTGCCCTGTGGAAAGTCCAAGGACCATCCACCTCCATCCAGGTCTAGTAAGGTGAGCATCCAAACTGCCTAGGCTCCCACAAAGCCAGTACATGCAGTGGGATCTAAAACCCATTGCCATTGTTCTTGAGGTCTCAGCAGTCCTCATTGTCCACTATGTTCAGCAAGACCGGTTTTATCCCAGGCTTTTTCAGACCCAGGTCAGCTGGCCTTGGTGAGTTCCCGATAGAACATCCCCATTGACTCAGTGTGTGGGTGCACCCCTCGCGGTCCTGAGTTCCTTGCTCGTGCTCTCTCTTCTTAGACTCCTGATTTGGACCTTGAGATTTCTGTCCGATGCTCCAATGTGTGTCTCTGTCTCCTTTCATCGCTTGATGAAGGTTAATATTCAGGAGGATGCCTATATGTTTTTCTTTGGGTTCTCCTTCTTATTTAGCTTCTCTAAGATCACGAATTATAGGCTCAATGTCCTTTGCTTATGGCTAGAGACCAAATATGAGTGAGTACATCCCATGTTCCTCTTTTTGGGTCTGGTCACTCAGGATAGTGTTTTCTATTTCCATCCATTTGCCTGCAAACTTCAAGAAGTCCTTGTTTTTTACTGCTGAATAGTAATCTAATATGTATATATTCCATACTTTCTTCATCCATTCTTTAATTGAAGGACATCTAGGTTGTTTCCAGGTTCTGGCTATTACAAATAATGCTCCTATGAGCATAGTGGACATATACTTTTATTGTATGATAGGGCCTCTCTTGGGTATATTCCCAAGAGTGGTATTGCTGGGTCCATGGGAAGGTTGATCCCGAATTTCCTGAGAAACCTCCACACTGCTCAGAAACCATTTTTATCTGAATAACAGATAAATATGCTATGCAGAGCATTGTGCAGCCTGGAAATATCTCTTTGTACGTCAGCAGAAATCTGCCACATTTCCCTACCTGTGCACTCCTAGCAGTCCTGATCCTGCTACCTGCCCAGGCAGGGGGCACTGAGCTGTGGGCATGGTCTCAGCTACTTTACCAAGCAGGCATACAATCCCACAAACCCTACTCAAATGCTCCATAGCTGGACATCCAGAAAAATTCTGAGTTCACGTTGGCATCATGACTCAGAAAGCTAGCATTTTAAAACTGTTGCTTATTTCTTGCTACTACTGAATCAGGAAACCCTCTCCTAAAGGAGCCACAGTGTGCTGCCAGCAAAATGCTGGCTACCAAGGAGCTGTTCTTAACTCTGCTATTTTGTGTCTAGGATTCTTTTTCAAGGTTTTTTGGGTTTTATGTAGATTTTATTCTACCACATTAGTCGTCATTCTGTTAGAGGGAAGGGGTCACTTAACACCAACATAATCACAGAGAAACTATATTAATTGCCCATTAGCTCTAGCTTCTTATTGGCTATCTGTTACATATTAGTTTAGCCCATTTCTATTAATCTGTGTAGTGCCACGTGGCTGTGACTTACCAACTAAAGTTCCCAGCATTCAGCTTAGTTTTTCTTGCATAGTTTTGTTCCCCTATAGCTTGCTATAGGTCCAAAGAAGTTTCTTTATTTATCAATGGTAATCATAGTATGCAGCTCAAAGACAATATCATCCACATTTCTGACTGTCTGGGAACATGAGCTGGGTCAGACCTTTATTTCCCTGAGTCTTGGCACAGCTTAGAGAAGGTGGTGTCTGTGCCTCCAGTGTGATTGAGGGATTAGGGAGTTTAAAATATTTACAATTCTAAAAATGTTTGTGCTTGCTGTTGCTGCATCTGAGATCCTCTGGCCTTTAAAATATTTCTAGGTGATTTTATAGACAATTGATTACTTTCTTTCTGTCCCATATCTAAACTTTTATTTAGAGTTTAACTCCAATACTCACAGCACTTCCCCTTTACTATTTGTTCAAGTTCTCACTTTTCACTTTACACCTGTGGTGTCTTATTTATCTGCAGGGTTCATCACATTATTCTTCCATAACTAATCTCCTTGTCTGAGGTGTAATCTGTCTCAAAGGTCCTGTCTGATACATTTGTCTGTGCTTGTGGGGGGTAAGGATTGAAAAAAGAAGTAAGAGATAGAAAAGAGATAACATACAGAGTTGACAGGGCATCCAATAAACACTGAGATTTGCCTTGTGTTTATTTCTCATAGTCTTTCGTTAGTCTAACCCAAACTGCAGGGGAAAACAAAAGACTTCTTTACCAAGATACAAATAACAAACAAATTAATTACTTTCTTAATACCAAAACTTATCAAGTAACCAAACCCTAGGTCAAAACATCTAGTTGGTAGCCACATCTTAGTTCAAATCTCCTTGAAGGAGCAAGAATAGGTCTGAACTCTGACATTTTAGGCAAGGTGGAATGGATTCACTTCTGTGGGCTGACACTTGAGTTCTTGGAACCAAACTTAGGTCCTCTGGAAGAATGGCATGTGTTCTTAACTACTGAAATATACCTCTTGCCCCTTAGTAAGTGTTTTCAAATGACTTTGATAGGATAGACCATATTAATCTTATATTGTTAAAAACTCAAACAAAATATGTGAGGTACAGTGGTTTGAGATCTCATACAAATTAGTCATCTATAAAGCTGGTCAACAATATCCATAATACCATCACTAACCAAAGCATTATTGAACTGTCTGTTCTCTTGCATGCAGAATTAGTAGCATATGACTTTGAATATCTCCAGGAGTACAACTGATCTTCTGAAACTGAGCTTGATTTCTGAGCATAACTGAAACCAAATGTAATAGGAAATAGATAATAAAAGTAAACAGAGAGAATTCAAACCTCTCAGGTTTCTTCAGAAAATAACCAATTTGTATTTACTTTGATAGTTATAATACTATTCCACTAATAAAAAAGTCAAAGTTATACATCAAAATTATTACTATACTTTAAAAAATTGTTTCATAGGCAATATTGTTGAATTTGTTATGAGACATCAAATTTAAATTGACACCTAATTATGTCTTATCTTAAATATTTCACAGTATGCTAAAATTATTAGCATCACTCAGAAAAAAATCTGAAATTAGCCTCTAATCCCTGAACTGGGGTAAGGGAAGGGACAGAGGACTTTGAATTTGAGGTATACAAAGGGAGTTCCAAGATAGCCAGAAATGTTACACAGAGAACCTATGTCTCAAAAAGCTAAAAAAAAAAAAGTTTGAAGTACTTAAAATGCAATGAGAATATCATTTTCCTAACAATATTTTATAAGTAACCTAGTATAGAATCCTGATATTTTCTTCACATATTTATAATATTAAAAGAAAATCACATGGATGTATTGACAATGTTGCACAGAAAACAGAGAACAAAATCATTATGCACAAAAAAATCATTATGCACATAACAGCTAGAAATGCATATGGTTGAAGACAAGGTTTGAGAGGGAGGTATAAAACATTGCAATACTTCCTGGTTCTAATGGTTATTTATGCTCCTGCTGAAGGAAATCATACTGCTAGTAGCCTTTCAGTTACCCACCCACTTTGACGTAGCCTCTTATACAGTATATGCCCACGTAAATCACATATCCAGCCTCTCTTCTGCCTGAGGAATTAGGTTGCTGTTCCCCATTACAGCAGAGGATTGTAATCTGTGGGTCTAGCCATAAATAAATGACCTTTTATTATACTCAATTCTGAGTTGGTGTGGGATTTCTTTCCATGCCCTTCTTCATGCTTCCATATGACAAAACAGTAGAGTGAAATCTTGGACCTCATGCTGATTGTTTTGAATTTTGAAGTCAATATACTAAATCTGATGAATTTCCAGCATCTATTGTTTCATGTAGGATAAAGTTCAGAAATGATCATGATATAACTGAGACTGAAAAATAAATGTTAAAGTCTTTATATTAGTTATGTTTGGATGATGAGAAATGGAATATATCTATAAGTAAACTTCTGTGGTAGATTTCTGTGTCTGTGGTGTTATAGTCACCTCTTCATACCAAAAAGGATGAGAAACACTAGTTTCCTTCACTGTGAACAGCATGATCTTTGTGGTATTATAGTTGACCCATAGTAAGCAGGACATCTATTAAATGAAAAGCACTACTTGTAGGCAATTGACTATGGAGCTTTATATAATCTGAGTTGGATCTTTCTAGGTATTTAAATAAATGTTTTACAGCCTTGTCTGCATAACATTGAAAATAAAGTTATTCAACAGGGAAGTCATCTTGATGCAAAAAAAAAATCTAAACAACAAACTATTTATTAAGACCTTGCAATAGACAGTCTTTCATAATCAACCTTTATCCTGTTAGCATTTTACTTTATTAGCCTCTATAAAATGTGAACTGCAGCAAAAAGGATCACAGTCATTTCTCCAATCTCCCATAGTAGTTGCTAGTCAAGCAGGCTGATGGACCTCTGTTTAGTAATATTACTATGCCATTAACACTGTACAAGAGCAAAAACACTAAGATACCCACCCCTAAAAGGTGGAATTTTTAATCTGTATGTGGAAGAAAGGTTTTTAAATAGTATTCAGATTGTTTACAAGTATGACTCTCGTTGGGCCTGTTTTAATATTATTCAAGAATGTAGCCTGCTTTCTAGCTTGTAAGGTTGGTATATATTGATTAAGTTACCTGGTTACTAGCTTGACAAGTGCAAGGGTTTCAATTCATTCTTGTGAAGTAAGTTTCTGAGTTCAAAGATGAGAAATGTAACAGCATCTCCTTCAAAAGGAATAGTGTTTCACATCCTGGCATGTCCTCCACTTCCCCTCTTTCAGACTTTCTCTTTGATCTCTAACTAAATATCAGAATTTGGCTTTCAGAAGACTCGAAGTGCCTTTCATTTTTCTCTCAGGTGCCTGAGGAGCAATAACTGCTGCATCTTACAAGAAAAAAAAATTATTTCTCCTAAAAATAACTTTGGCTTCAAATGCCCCTGAAAAGAGGTTGAAATAATTTATTTTGAACTCTGAAAAGACAAAAGAATGTAATTGCATGGGTGAGCCAATACCTGCAGCAAAAAGGCAGGGGCGAGGGTGGAAGGTCAGTCAATACTGATCTTGTAAAGATAGTGCAGAACATTTCTGATTCATGGCTTTGTGGGAGAGGAGGTCAGAGAGCAGGCAGTCTCCTTTGAGCCATACACAGCCTTTGCAGGATTCTGAGCATTCAGCATGCGCTGTAGCCCCTGGGGTGTGCTGTGAAGACATGCTTTCCTGTGGGCTTACCCTTCCTCTCATTAGTGTTCTGCATGCTGAAAGGATCACACACCTAAACAATTAATATCCTTGTTCTTTATCTAAAAATAGACTTCTGCAAATGAAAATACACGTGAAATTATAGACATTATTTTCAATATAAAATGAAAGGATGAAGAATGACAGAAAATTGAGAGGTGTATGGTATGTGTAGAATTATGTCACACCAAAATACAACTCTATAGCATAAGGGTTACTTTAAGGGCCTGGACATGTAAGAGCACTGAAAACCAGAAGAGACGTTGTTCTTCTGAAAGATTATTTAGATTTACAAAATTGACTTCTGTTTTAATATTTTCTCCATCAACTAGACACAGAGGGTGATTTCAAGTCATTATATCCTCTGTTGAAAGGGAAGGGTAACAGTTTAAACATGCATAAGATCACTTATTCTGATTCCATGGGCTTCTTCTGGTCACTGTCAGTTCACCAGTTTCCCCACACCCTTCTTTGTTTTTAAGTTCTTATTTTAAGCTTGAACTCAAAGCCACTCCTGTGAGATTTATTGTGGTTCTTTGTACCTGACACTTGAATGTGAGATATATGCTATGAAATATTTTCTCTTTCTCATTTTATCTGATATTTAAATGGTTCCCAGCTAAAAACTCAAAATGATACCCACAAGTCCTCATTCCAAATGGTCATAAAACAAAAGCTATGAGAAATTTTTATACATAAAAGTAAGAGTTCTGTAGTTAGGTTTACTATCAAGAATGATAGGGGCAATAACTAGAATTGTCCTCCCAGATATACGTTTCCAGTAGGGGAGTTAAACTATTGCGCCTAATGGGATATTAACCTGCTGTCACCAAAGAGTCACTGACCAAATGAGGCAGCTTCTTTTTAACCACAGTGTTCTTCAAAATTTTGTTCCAAAACAAGTTTGTTTAGATTTTGGAGCTATTTCCTAAAAAATAAATTAACTAGTTTTTATTTAAAGAATTTATGTGTTCCTGGGTTGAGGCCTTAGACAGTTCCAAAAACAACTGAAGAGAAATATATTTCCTCATGTACACACCCAAAGAAATTTGTACTGGTATGTGATCAGTGCTCACTATATATTCAAATTTAAAAGCACAGTAATGGATGGATTATACCTTACATTCTCTCTAGTCTTTCCTCAGTCCCCCAAACTGTAGAATATCCACATGAACTCCAAGTCTAAAGACTGTACTTGATACAGTGATCCATTGTTATCTCATGAACAATGTTAGAGTCACATTTTAGCATAATGGATATTTATCTCTTTTTTTACTTATTTATTGTACAAGTATTTCATATAACAACATGTTTCATAGCATGTGTGTGGAAGTCACAGGGTAATTTGTGGAATTCAGCTATATCCTTCTACTGTGTCAGTATTAAGGATCAAATGCAATTCTAGAAATTTGGTTGCAAGTAACAACCTGCTGATTCACCTTGCCAGTCTCATTTATTTTGTCTAAATCACTCATGAAACTGTTAAATGAGGAATGTGCTTAAAAATACCTCAACACAAAATGTATATATTTTGCTGAACTTTTATTGTTCCTTCTTTTTGGGAACATAGTATAATTCTATTTCTCCCTTCCCTTTCCTCTTTTTCGTACATAAAAATCACTCCTTAATCTCTTCCAAATTCATGGCCTCTTTCTTCATTAATCATTGTTTTATGAATATAAATATACATATTCATAAATAAAACCTGTTTAGTCTGTGTAATGTTAATTGTATGTATGTCTTTAGGGATATAACAATAGACATACCATAGTGGATGGGAGAAAAACAATAAGACCTCAACTCTACACAAAGAACTACTAGCATGAAAGATATGCTGCTAGTGGGAGAAATTGTTTTACCCAGGGAACAATACATCCATTGGTTCTGCAAGACCAAATGGTTAGCCTTAACGACAATGCTTATACTTTTATACAAGAAGTTATACTTTTGATCCGACATCTTTTCTTTTAACAAAGGAAATTTCCACAAGAAATAAATTAGCTTCTAACTTCTTTCACTCTTTATGACTCTTTGTTGTCTCCTGGGCTTTTATTTTATTTCTTTGGATGAACTTCAGAAGGTATTATTTTTTTACCACATTTCTGAAAATATGCTACTTCTGTAAGGCAAACTTGCATTCCTATAAAGCACAACCCTCCCAATACACACACAAACCCCTGCATAAGCTAAAATATTATATATTTGAAATACCATTTTTTCTTGATATTTTTCATTACAAATCATTTAGGCAAGTCATTTAACCTTGTGAGCCTCAATTTCCTCTACTATAAAATTAGCAGTTTGGACTCTCTGATATAGATGCCCTTTTAGTCAAAACTGTCAGTGGTGACATTTCAACTGCTCTGTGAATTAATGGGTAGAGTATGTGGAAGACATAACCATCATTTCTAACTCTCTCAAATCTCATTTTGGGAAACTGTAATTTTCTTCACTGTGATCAATGAGTGAGTTTGTAAATTTGGCATCTACTAGAATCATTTTTTTTTCTTAATTTTGTCAATAGAGGTAACATTAATAAGGACAGGTAGATCAGAAGACTAATGAATATCCTTAAGAAGGCTCAAATCTAAATCAGAGATATATACAGTTCTAGAGTAAATATAGTTCTAGAGGCCAACCTGTTGTCCTGTTCCTCAGCACCATTTAAAAGGTCTTTGAAGGGAGACATTGACTCCAAATGGCTCTGAAAGTTTTCCATAACAGAAAACAGAAATAAATTGTAAAAACCTCTTGAGCACCTAGTAATCTATAATTATCAGTATCACAAAAGATAATATGAGGAATGTATCTTCTGTTTGTCAGAAAACAAGAATCTGCTATAATCTGATTTATTATGTTGATTGACACTATATGTTGGGCCTTGCATCTTATCATCTTAAAGACAACATAATCTGTTAGAGGCAAATTTCTTTACCAAGAGTAATTAGATAAATAAAAGTACTTCCCACTATTTCTAAGATCATATATTTATTTTTAGCAATTGTATTTTGGTGTGGGACAATAGTCTGTATTCTGTCAATTATATTTTAAATAATTGCTGATTGGCCAGGCAGGAAGTATAGGCAGGACAACCAGACAGGAGGTAGAGGTGGGTCAACGAGAACAGAAGAATTCTGGAATGAAGGAAGTCCTAGTCTGCAGTCCTGACCAGCCACAGAAGAAGCAAGGTGTGACTACCTCGCCGAATAAGGTACTGAGATATGAGGCTAACATAGACAAGAAAATGGGCTAATGTAAGTTATAAGAGTTAATAAGGTCCAAATCAGGAGAAAAAGGAGAGAGAGCACGAGCAAGGAACTCAGGACCGCGAGGGGTGCACCCACACACTGAGACAATGGGGATGTTCTATCGGGAACTCACCAAGGCCAGCTGACCTGGGTCTGAAAAAGCCTGGGATAAAACCGGTCTTGCTGAACATAGTGGACAATGAGGACTACTGAGACCCCAAGAACAATGGCAATGGGTTTTTGATCCTACTGGACCTATTGGTTTTGTGGGAGCCTAGGCAGTTTGGATGCTCACCTTACTAGACCTGGATGGAGGTGGGTGGTCCTTGGACTTCCCACAGGGCAGGGAACCCTGGTGGCTCTTGGGGCTGACGAGGGAGGGGACTTAATTGAGGGAGGAGGAGGGAAATGGGAGGGGGCGGGGGGGAGACAGAAATCTTTAATAAATAAATAAATAAATAAAATAAATCAAAAAAAAAGAGTTAATAAGAAGCATGAGCTAATGGGCCAGCAGTTTATAATTAATGTAGACCTCTGTGTGATATCGCTGGGACTTAATCACTATAGGAATCAAGCAGGACAGAAATCCTCAGACAACAGTATTTGGTGGGTAGACACTTTACTCGTTCTTTGAATTTAAAATTGTTATATTTTAAAATAAGTAACTAACTTAACAAATACAAAATTTTAACTATAGGTAATACAGTTGCTAAAATTAAATTTTTGGTGCACATTATTAAAGATTGTTTTAAAATATAGCAAGCTCCTTTTTTTAGACTACTGCCTCCTCTTTCTACAAACAAAGCTCTAAGTTATTTCCATGCTTTGTGTCTGAAATAATTCAGGTATGTTGGGGATGACAGGGCTTGGGCTCATGATAGTCACTGCCTGATATGTTACCCAGAAAAAAACAGAAAAATAAGGCATCATTTGCCAGAAATGTTTAATGCTCAAGAAATGTTACAGACTCATGTTTTTAGAAATTGCTAGTCAAATTGTAATGAAACTTTAAGGATACTTTATGGAATAGGCCTTCATTAACATTAGAATAAAAATAACAAAGATGTTAAACTTGAAATACAGACAAAAATGAGAATTTCTGCCTAGGAGAGTTTTAGGAAAACCCAATATGAACCAAAGAACATAGTTCTATAAACTACCATTGATTAATTTAAATGAATAATGATAGGCAAAGACAGAAAATTTAATTATGAGGTGGAACACAATGATCCAAACTTGTGAAAGAGATATCATTTTATGTTTTCCAGAAAAAAAAACAATATTTCTAACTTTAAAAAAAAAACAATAACATGGTACAGATTTGAAAGTGTTTACCCCTAAGTTACTCTGTATGGAATTATTCAGGTTGACTGTGTCTTCTAAGACTATTCTTTTCCCCATGAGCTTCAGAGTCAACAGTGAGTAAGGTGAGTTATAATTAGTGTGGAAACACTTTCAAATAAAAGACCAAAGTAATTAAATATCACATATATATTTTGACTCTTCCATCGGCCTTTGAAAAATAAAATAAGAGGAATTTTTATGGATTCTAAGCTTAAGGTATATGACTCAAAGACACTGCCTTATCATTAAGAGTGTATGTAAAAATTGCTAAAGTATCATGATTAATTCAGTATGACTCATCAAAAGAAGGTTTATATTAAGGAAGTAATAGTTGACACAAATTAAAGAATGACTGAGAATTAATAGCAGGTATATAAAGAAAAATAAAGCGCAAAGATATATATACACATATGAAGAAATTCTTCAATACTTCAATAGTAGTGCAAGCCATTTTCTGGGGAAAGAGGGAAGAGGAAATAAAATAAGAAAATAAAAGAGTAATAGTAAAGTTAGAGATATATGAAATCCACAAGACGGAACCAAATCTGTGAACTGTGGGAAAAAGTTACAGGCATAACAGCATGAAAGAAGATATATTAGTTCACTAAATTATGATAAAAATCCTTAGCAAAGTAAGTGATCATGAAAATTAAAAGAGAGATAGATTATAAATATCTATACTTAGTAATATAAAATATTAAATCATGAATCTACCATATTTTATTATCTATTCATCAATTGGACATTCATACTGCTTCTAGTTTCTGCCTGTTATGAGTAGAACAGCAATGAACCTGGACAAGCAAGTGTCATTGTAGATGTATATGGAATCATTTGGGAGTGTACACAAGAGTGGCATAGCTGGATCTTGAAACAGAAGTATTCCATTTCTGTGGAACCACCACAGTGATTCTCATAGTGACGGTAAAAGTTTGCACTCCCGCCAGGAATAGATAATTTATATCCTCACCAACATTTACTGTCATTTCTTTTACAAATCTTCACAATACTGAATTAGATAAGTTGAAATTCCAAAGTAGTTTTTATTTTAATTTCCCTAGTAGCTAAGGTATTTCAACTTTAAGTGTTTCTCAGAAATTTGTATTTCACCTTTTGAAAACTCTGATTAGTTATATAACACAGATTTAATTATGTTATTTTGTTTTATTTGTATTATTTGTTTCTGTTCAGTTGGTTTTGTCTTGTAAATATATATATATAATCTTGTCATAAGCAAGAAGGTAGATGCATGCAGTTAGTATACCAAAATTTATATTTTATTATGCTAAGTTACAAGGTTCACACTCTAAATTCTTTACTATGGTCCTAAGCCTATCTTCCCTGTCTTAGCTGAATGACAGGTCCAGTCTCTATTAGAAGTCTCTTTGCTGAGATTCAGGATTCTGTTGGAGACTCTAGTCACAGGACAGAACAAAGTGGCATCTCTCCAGAAGTGCAGACATTGTTCTTGGTCTTTGTTTAGACACTGTCTAGTGGACATCATGGATTTCTAGGACTTTGTTTGATTATCTTGAGTGAGTATTGTCACCGAGTCTGAGTTAAGGTCGTCAGATGTAGTCTTGGATGTAGTGAGGATCTTTACTGAACTACTTTTACATCTCTAAAAGGCAATTTTTCCTATGGCCATTATACTAACTCTATCAATATGTAATTGATAATTTTCCTCCATTCTACAGTTAGTCTTCCTGACAAATACTGCTGATTCACATGTTCACTGGGAGAGATTGTAACATTATGCACACGACCTGTACAAGGTCAGGCCAGACAGGGTTCCAGCACTGAGATGGAGAACATATCTGGGGCTCTAATGCAGACCACAAAGTTATTTACAGCTGATATCTTCTGCAAGGGAGTATCACTAGGCATTTCAACTTCAGTCCAGGCCCATGGTCAGGGGTTATTGATCAACTCAAAATAAACTCTGATTTTTGTTTGTTTGCTTGCTTTGTTGTTGTTATTTTTGGTGGGTTATTTTTCGGCTAATTTGTCTCAATTTGTTTTCGTTTTTGCATTTTAAGAGAGATAATATAGCTTAGTATTGTATAAAAATTTAAAGAAAAAATACATCTTGGATGAAAGAATGAAAGAGATGATTCTCTTGCTTTTAGTCAGAGTAAACGTGATGTTCTTTGACTTAGGAAATGAAAATAGCAAGCATGAACTGAATTTGGGATGTTAAACTGCAAGTACTTATAGAAAGTCTAAAATGGAAGAAAGGGTACATCATGTAGGCTGAAAATTTTTAGATAGGGTTGAAATTCTGAAAAATCAATCAAACCTGTGATATAGTTGGAAGTGATACCTGAGTGGTACTATTCACATACCCAAACTGGATCTCAGCCATTAATATGAAAGAGGCACACATCCAAGAAAGAAATAGCTATTGCTTTTACAAAGAATAAACCTAAAATCAGTAGGCCATCTCAGACAAAAGAAGCAGAAAAATACCTTTGGAAGTGAAGAGTATTGTTCCCTTTTATATAATGTTGCTGGAATTATAGAGGTGTCATAAACTACATACATGCACACATGTACCATAGAGATCAAGGTAAACAGTTTTTACCTAATTGTTCTAATTTTCATATTAAGAAGGTTTTGGTCAGCAGCAACCCATGTAATTAGAAAGAAATATATTTAAGTGGCTAAAAGTGAAGGCATAATAAAGGGTAAGAATATTGCTTATTCAAGTACCTGTGAGATATTTTAGGTAGACTCCTTGCTGCACAAGCCTGATGGTCTGCATATGCCCCAGAAATCAGAGTGAAAGAGCTGAGTTGACTCCCAAAGTTGTCTTCAGACCTTCACACATACACTATTAAATACATCTACCTATATGTCACACATCACACACACACACACACACACAACACACAACACACCCATGTGTACATGCCACTTATACAGAATGTTTACATCTTTCTCTTCCCTTTACTCTCTCGAAATCCTCCTATGTAACACCTACTTGATCATTTTCAAATACACGACTTCTACTTTTAAAATTATTTTTGTTACATATATCTATATTTAAAGATAATTACTCAATTATATGTTTCGCAGAGAAGGGTAAAAAAACTGAACTTTGAAGTTCAACTCTGTCCTAAATCCCAAATTTTCCTTTTAATTGGTCATGACTCTAGGCAATTGATTTAACCTTTCATAACTGGATTCCAAACTATATTAGATACCCATAGTAAGTCATTTGTAGAGTTATTATGAAAATAAACTAGATAATATATTTAATATGTCTCTAAAGATTGGGAAAATAATCAAGAATTAATAGAGATTTATTTTTTGTTCCCAATAGGGATTTATTGACACTTGCAAACTATTACGCAATGACTTCTCTAAACTCATTTGATTACTGTTATTTTTCTTTTTGTTTTCGTTTTTGGCTTTTTAAATTTTTTTTTATTGAGAAAAGGAAAAAAAAGTTTCCACCTCCTCCCAGCCTCCCATTTCCCTCCCCCTCCTCCCACCCTTCTCCACCTCCCCCCACTCCTCTCCCAATCCCTCTCCAGTCCAAAGAGCAGTCAGGGTTCCCTGCCCTGTGGAAAGTCCAAGGTCCTCCCACTCCTTCCATGTCTAGGAAGGTGAACATCCAAACTGACTAGGCTCCCACCAAGCCAGAACATGAAGGAGGATCAAAACCCCATGCCATTGTCCTTGGCTTCTCATCAGTCCTCATTGTTCACCATGATCAGAGAGTCCGGTTTTATCCCATGCTTTTTCAGTCACAGTCCAGCTGGCCTTGGTGAGCTCCCAATAGATCAGCCCCACTGTGTCAGTGGGTGGGTGCACCCCCCGTGGTCCTGACATCCTTGCTCATGTTCTCCCTCCATCTGCTTCTCATGGGGACCTTGGGAGCTCAGTCCAGTGCTCCAGTGTGGGTCTCTGTCTCTATCTCCATCCATCACCAGATGAAGGTTCTATGGTGATATGGAAGATATTCGTCAGTATTGCTATAGGATAGGGTCAGTTCAGGTTCCCTATCCTCAGCTTCCCAAGGGACTAACTGGGGACATCGCCTTGGGCTCCTGGGAGCCACTCAAGGTTCAAGTCTCTTGCCAACACTAAGGTGGCTCTTTTAACTAAGATATGTGCTTCCCTGCTCCCCTATCCAACCTTCCTTTATCCCAATCTTCCTGTTTCCCCAAGTTCCCCCAATCCTCCCCTTCTTACTTTTCTCTCCCTGTCCCCCCTTATCCCCAACCCACCCCACCCCCAAGATCCCAATTTTGTCCCCGGCAATTTTATCTACTTCCCTTAGCCAAGAGGATAACTATATGTTTTTTCTTGGGTTCACCTTCTTCTTTAGCTTCTTTAGGTTCACCAGGTATACACTCCGTGACCTTTATTTATGGCTAGAAACCAATTATGAGTGAATACATCCCATGTTCATCTTTTTGGGTCTGGGTTACCTCGCTCAGGATAGTGTTTTCTATTTCCATCCATTTGCATGCAAAATTCGAGAAGTCATTGTTTTTTACCGCAGCATAATACTCTAATGTGTATATATTCCACACTTTCTTCATCCATTCTTCCATTGAAGGGCATCTAGGTTGTTTCCAGGTTCTGGCTATTACAAATAATGCTGCTATGAACATAGTTGAACAAATGCTTTTGTCATATGATAGGGCATCTCTTGGGTATATTCCCAAGAGTGGTATTGCTGGGTCCAGGGGTAGGTTGATCCCGAATTTCCTGAGAAACCGAAACACTGATTTCCAAAGTGGTTGCACAAGATTGCATTCCCACCAGCAATGGATGAGGGTACCCCTTCCTCCACAGCCTCTCCAGCAAAGGCTATCATCGGTGCTTTTGATTTTAGCCATTCTGACAGGTGTGAGATGATATCTCAAAGTTGTTTTGATTTGCATTTCCCTGATTGCTAATGAGGTTGAGCATGACCTTAGGTGTCTTTTGGCCATTTGAACTTCTTCTTTTGAGAATTCTCTGTTCAGTTCAGTGCCCCATTTTTTAATTGGGTTAATTAGCATTTTAGAGTCTAGTTTCTTGAGTTCTCTATATATTTTGGAGATCAGACCTTTGTCTGTTGCGGGGTTGGTGAAGATCTTCTCCCAGTCAGTAGGTTGCCTTTTTGTCTTAGTGACAGTGTCCTTTGCTTTACAGAAGCTTCTCAGCTTTAGTAGGTCCCATTTATTCAATGTTGTCCTTAGTGTCTGTGCTGCTGGGGTTATACTTAAGAAGCGATCTCCTGTGCCCATCTGTTGTAGGGTACTTCCCACTTTCTCTTCTATCAGGTTCAGTGTGTTCGGACTGATATTGAGGTCTTTGATCCATTTGGACTTGAGTTTTGTGCAAGGTGATAGATATGGGTCTAATTTCAATCTTCTACAGGTTGACATCCAGTTGTGCCAGCACCATTTGTTGAAGATGCTTTCTTTCTTCCATTGTATACTTTTAGCTCCTTTGTCGAAAATGAGGTGTTCATAGGTTTGGGGATTAAATTCCGGGTCTTCTATGCGATTCCATTGGTCGACTTCTCTGTTTTTATGCCAATACCACACTGTTTTCATTACTGTAGCTCTGTGATAGAGTTTGAAGTCAGGGATGGTAATGCCTCCAGAAGATCCTTTATTGTATAGGATTGTTTTGGCTATCCTGGGTTTTTTATTTTTCCATATAAAATTGATTATTGTCCTCTCAAGATCCGTGAAGAATTTTGATGGGACCTTGATAGGAATTGCATTGAATCTATAAATTGCCTTTGGTAGAATTGCCATTTTTACTATGTTGATCCTCCCAATCCAAGAGCAAGGGAGGTCCTTCCATTTTCTGATATCCTCATCAATTTCTTTCTTCAATGCTTTAAAGTTCTTGTCAAATAGATCTTTTACTTCCTTGGTTAGAGTTACCCCGAGATATTTTATGCTGTTTGTGGCTATTGTGAAAGGTGAAGCTTCTCTGATTTCCCTCTCTGCTTCCATATCCTTTGTGTATAAGAGGGCGACTGATTTTTTGGAGTTGATCTTGTATCCTGCCACATTACTAAAGGTATTTATCAGCTGTAAAAGTTTCTTGGTGGAGTTTTGAGGGTCACTTATGTACACTATCATATCATCTGCAAATAACGAAAGTTTAACTTCTTCCTTTCCAAGTCAAATCCCCTTGATCCCCTTATGTTGTCTTATTGCTATTGCTAGAACTTCAAGCACTATGTTGAAGAGGTATGGCGAGAGTGGGTTTCTGAGTTTAGTGTTCCTGAGTTTAGTGGGATGGCTTTGAGTTTCTCTCCGTTTAATTTGATGTTAGCTGTCGGCTTGCTGTATATAGCTTTTATTATATTTAGGTATGACCCTTGTATCCCTAGTCTCTCCAAGACTTTTATCATAAAGGGATGTTGAATTTTGTCAAATACTTTTTCAGCATCTAATGAAATGATCATATGGTTTTTTTCTTTCAGCTTATTTATATGATGGATTACATTGATAGATTTTCGTATGTTGAACCAGCCCTGCATCTCTGGGATGAAGCCTACTTGATCATAATGGATAATTTTTCTAATGTGTTCTTGGATTCGGTTTGCCAGTATTTTGTTGAGGATTTTTGCGTCGATGTTCATGAGTGAGATTGGCCTGTAATTCTCTTTCTTGGTTGAGTCTTTGTGTGGTTTTGGTATCAGAGTGACTGTAGCTTCATAAAAGGAATTTGGCAATGACTCTTCTGCTTCTATATTGTGAAATACATTAAGGAGTATAGGTATTAGGTCTTCTTGGAAGTTCTGGTAGAATTTCGCATTGAAACCATCAGGTCCTGGGCTTTTTTTGGTAGGGAGGTTTTTGATAACAGCTTCTAGTTCTTCGTGACTAACAGGTCTATTTAGGTTGTTCACCTGGTCCTGGTTTAACTTTGGTATATGGTATTTATCTAAAAACGTGTCCATTTCTTTTACATTTTCCAGTTTTGTGCCATACAGGCCTTTGTAGTAAGATCTAATGATTCTTTGAATTTCCTCTGTGTCTGTGGTTATGTCCCCCTTTTCATTTCTGATCTTATTAATTTGCATATTCACTCTCTGGCGTTTTATTAGTTTGGATAGAGGTTTATCAATCTTGTTGATTTTCTCCAGGAACCAGCTTTTTGTTTCATTGATTCTTTGGATTGTTTTCTGTGTTTCTATTTTGTTGATTTCAGCCCTCAGTTTGATTATTTCCAGTCTTCTACTCCTCCTAGGTGAGTCTGCTTCTTTTTTTTCTAGAGCTTTCAGGTGGGCTGTTAAGTCTCCAATGTGTGCCTTCTCTGTTTTCTTTAAGTGGGCACTTAGTGCTATGAACTTTCCTCTCAGGACTGCTTTCATAGTGTCCCATAAGTTTGAGTAGGTTGTTTCTTTATTTTCATTGAATTCAAGGAAGACTTTAATTTCTTTCTTTATTTCTTCCTTGATCCAGGTGTGGTTCAGTAGTTGACTGTTCAGTTTCCATGAGTTTGTAGGCTTTCTGGGGGTAGGGTTGTTGTTGAATTCTAACTTTAATCCATGGTGATCTGATAAGATACAGGTGGTTACTAATATGTTTTTGTACCTGTGGAAGTTTGCTTTGTTACCGAGTATGTGGTCAATTTTCGAGAAGGTTCCATGAGCTGCAGAGAAGAAGGTATATTCTTTCCGATTTGGGTGGAATATTCTATAGATGTCTGTCAAGTCCAATTGATTCATTACCTCCATTAATTCTCTTAGTTCTCTGTTAGGTTTCTGTCTGATTGACCTGTCCATTGGTGAGAGAGGAGTGTTGAAGTCTCCCACTATTAGTGTGTGCGGTTTGATGGCTGCCTTGAGTTTTAGTAATGTTTCTTTTACGTATGTGGGTGCTTTTATATTAGGGGCGTAGATATTCAGGATTGAGACTTCCTCTTGATGAATTGATCCTGTTATGAGTATAAAATGTCCCTCTCCATCTCTTCTGATTGATTTAAGTTTGAAGTCAAGTTTGTTAGAAATTAGTATGGCCACACCTGCTTGTTTCTTAGGTCCATTTGCTTGATAAGCCTTTTCCCAGCCCTTTACTCTGAGTAGGTGCCTGTCTCTGTGTTTGAGGTGTGTTTCTTGTAAACAGCAGAATGTTGGATCCTGATTTCGTATCCAATCTCTTAGCCTGTGCCTTTTTATAGGTGAGTTGAGCCCATTGACATTAAGTGATATTAATGACCAGGGGATGTTAACTCCGGTCACTTCTTTAGTAGTAGAGTTCGTGTGCGTCCCTTCTTTGAGTTGCGCTGGTGACGGGTCTCTAGATGTCTGAGTTATTGTGGTCATTGTTGGACTCCTTGGTTAGAGATTTTCCTTCTATTACTTTCTGTAAGGCTGGGTTTGTGGCTACGTATTGTTTAAATTTGTTTTTATCCTGGAAAATTTTGTTTTCTCCATTTATGGTGAATGAAAGCTTGGCTGGGTATAGTAGTCTGGGCTTGCATCCATGGTCTCTTAGTTTTTGCAGTACATCTATCCAGGACCTTCTGGCTTTCATGGTTTCCATAGAGAAGTCAGGTGTAAGTCTGATAGGTTTACCTTTGTAAGTAACTTGGCCTTTTTCCTTTGCGGCTCTTAATATTCTTTCTTTATTCTGTATGTTTTGTGTTTTGATTATTATATGGCGAGGGGATGTTTTTTTTTTTTTTTTTTTTCCAGCCTATTCGGTGTTCTGTATGCTTCTTGAACCTTCATAGGTACATCTTTCTTTAGGTTGGGAAAGTTTTCTTCTATAATTTTATTAAATATATTTTCTGGGCCGTTGAGTTGCACCTCTTCTCCTTCTTCTACTCCAATTATTCTTAGGTTTGGTCTTTTTATTGTGTCCCATATTTCCTGAATGTTTTGTGATGAGAATTTGTTGGTTTTGCTGTTTTCTTTGATCAGTGTGTTTATTTTCTCTATGGTATCTTCAGTATCTGATATTCTTTCTTCTATCTCTTGTATTCTGTTGGTAGTACTTGTCTCTGTAGTTCCTGTTCGTTTACCCAGATTTTCCATCTCCAATCTTCCCTCGGTTTGTGTTTTCTTCATTACTTCCATTTCATTCTTCAAGTCTTGAACTGCTTCCCGTACCTGTCTGATTGCTTTTTCATGTTTCTCTTGATTTTCTTGGGTATCTTTAAGCGATTTATTCATTTCCTCTACCTTTTTGTTTGTAATCTCTAATTGTTTATGGCAGTTTTTCACCTCCTGCTTAAGGTCTTCTATTATTTTCATATAATTCACTTTTGAGTCGATTTCTTCTAATTCTTCTGGAGTAGGGTGTACAATTCTTCTTATTTCGGGATCCCTTGATTCTGGTGAAGTCATGTTGCCTTTCAGGGTGTTGGAGGAAGTCTTGCATTGGCGCCTTCCCATCTCCTCCTTCAAATGGAGCCAGGAGAGGCCTGGTGTCTTGGTCCAGTCTTTGCTGTGACTGAGTCTCTGGGTGTATCTCTTCAGTGTAGAAGCAGGGACCATCCCATCGAGCTGGAACTCCTCAGCACCCAAACATGGACGACCAGATGGAACTCTTCAGCTCTGCTCTGGGTGGGTTGTGGATGCAAGCCCTATGTCTCTCCTTGTTCCCAGATTGGATCTCCTTGCTGCTTGGGTGGCTCGTAAACAAAGAGTCTACCTTGCTTGCTGCAGGCAGGCTATTGGGACAAAGGAGCTACCACCCTCCCTATTCGGATTCGATCCCAGCCCCCGAAAAGGCTGAGCTGGGAGATGTTATGTGGTCAAAGAGGGGAGGGAATCAGACGGAGGGGGGGAGGGTTGTGGATTCAAGCTGGGTAGGATAGGAAGAGAGAGGAGATATCGGGCAGTATAGCCCCTGAGGATGACCAGGAAGTGTAAGAGGGTGAGGAACGTCTGAGGTCCCTGTCCCGGGCTGCTGCCGTTGTCAGAAACTCACTCACCCCAAAGATGTCTCTCCTGGTGCCTGGATTGGATCTCCTTGCTGCTTGGGTGGCTAGTAAACAAAGGGCCTACCTTGCTTGCTGCAGGCAGGCTGTTGGGACAAAGGAGCTACCACCCTCCCGATTCGGATTCGGTCCCAGCGCCTTAATAGAGATTCTTACAACTTCTTAGAGATTCTTATTGTAATTTCCACTTATATATGCCAAATTAATAGCCTGTGGATATCTATCTTTTGTGATTACTGGGTGTTTTCCTAGGCTCTGAAGGGAATGAAATGGTCAAGAAAAATCATACTTCCTGTCATATTGTTATTATTATAATTGCAAAGTTTTAACAAATCTCCAGTTAATTTTGAAAATATGAATATAAATGTATTTCCAATGTGTTATTGCAGCCCTGGAAGTGCAATATATGAAAGCATGGTCAGTAGTTAAGTATAAGGGTTGGGAGCAAACCAGGCACACCCCAATGCCTTGTTTTCAGATGCTAGAATATTTGTACACATGTTGTCCTACTTTAAACACCACTGCTTTTAGCAAATCAGAACAGGTAAACAATGGTCTTGGCCTGCCTACTGGAGCTTATAATTTGTTTGAAACACACAATGGCTACATCTGGTATGTCTTCAATATCTGATATCTTGAATTAAATCAAAAACTTTGATACATTCCAGATGGTCCTAAGAACAAGAAAACAAAATATGTGATCCTTTCCTTAAAGTGCCTGTGATTGATACACAGCAACAAACTAAAGAAGCAGTGTTTCCCAGGTGAGGAAAGGAAACACACATGTACACAGAGACTACAAGCAATAGTCCCAGTACAAACAATGGTGATGTTGGCTATCAGTGTCTATGGTCTGAGCACAGTAAGACCAGACACTGCAGATGTGTGAAAGCATTGAGTCTGCACTACAAACAGTTATAAAACCATCAACCTTACTTTAGTGATGAATCATATGCATTGGAAGCAGCACCCTTTGATCTTTTATACATAGTCATCTGATCAATCCTGGGGCCAAGAAAAAGTTTAATAGGTATAAAATCACTTGCATTATAGGCCAAAATATTTATAGGACAGTAGTACTTTTAATAGCTCCTGGTGAAGAAATTTTCTTTTTTATGTGGTCATAAAATTGTGTTCATATCACCAATAATTTAAAATAATGATACTGCATGTAACAGCTATTATTGCAATACATAATTATAGTGTACCAATAATTAAACAACACTTGAAGTTATTTTAATACTTCTGTCATGTATGTCTAAAATGAGCTGCCTTTTATATCCAAAGCCTCACTTTTCTTCTTTATTTGAAACATTTTCCAAGATAAGTGTTTCAAACAAGCATATTATAGTTAGAGTTCAGTGTATAGTGCTCAAATTCTATTCTTTATGTTCTGGTTGTTCAGAAAAAAAGTGGTAATGAATAAAAGGAAGAATGTCTTGTTCTGGACCAAGGGTTTCTGACTATAATGTATAAACTGACAGCATTAGGCAGACTAGGAACCTTGCTTATAGTGAAATTCTCAACCCATACCTATAGACCAACTGAATCAGCAACCGTCATGATAGAACCCTGAAATCAGCAGTGTTTGAACAAACCTTATGCAGGCGGTGGTGGCGCATGCCTTTAATCCCAGCACTTGGGAGGCAGAGGCAGGCAGATCTCTGTGAGTTCGAGACCAGCCTGGTCTACAAGAGCTAGTTCCAGGACAGGCTCCAAAACCACAGAGAAACCCTGTTTCAAAAAAAAAAAAAAAAAAAAAAAAAAAAAAAAAAAAAAAAAAAAAAAAAAAAAAAAAAAACAATAAACAAAAACAAAACAAAAAACCTTATGGGTTTTCCAAGGTACAATTTAGAGTGTCATTGAGGGCTCTATCAGTGAGTCCAGGGTTTAAATTCCTTGTAGTACTATATGAAAATATTTTATGCATAGGTATTCTATGCAAGCAAATCCTCTCTAGTACTATTTATATACATTCTTTAGGCCATGTGACAGGAAACCTAAAAAATACTTGAAAACTCAGATGCTTCTAATTCTTATTAGGAATAATGCATGTTCCTTTAATTTTTCTAATTATAGATTATGTTCAAACACTGAAATAATTATTTCTTTTAAAGACACTCAATAAAGTCTGACAAAGAGTTGTTTATTAAAATTTTACTGTGAAACATACCTGTATAATCTCTTGTGCTGAAAGCACATAGTAAGGTTTCTGGAAGAAAACAGCAGTGGTCCCAGGTCTACACATCCATTCATACACTTTCAGGCTGTCCATCACTCTCCTAACACCTAGGACAAACAGTGACAACCTATCTGATAATAAAATATTCTAGAATGGAAATATTATAGCTTTTTCTTTAATTTTATTTTTTAGCAGTCTGGTTTACTTTGCATCCTGAAATCTCAGGCTCCTTAATTTATAGTATATACAGCTGTAGTTATTTCTCTCTTCCTGAGAGATATGGGCTATACCAAATGACCAGATCCTAAAGTTTCCATTAAAATAATGTTTCTATTATTAGACTGAAAATAAATTAGGAAATGGCCCCAAGGAAAGACTGAATCCAGATATTAGACTTCCCTGAATGCACTTGGCTAACCTTCATTACATGGCAAATACCCACTCATCTGTGTATATGGTAAATGGAGATATATGCATAATTAAACAAATGGAGGTCTGAAAATAAACTGTTAAAGCTTGTGGTTGAAGGGCATCCTCATAGTTTAATGATAATTGTGCTGTTTGCCTAATAATTGTGCACCATTTAGAAAAGCACAGTGATTTTGAAATTAACACTTGATACACATTACCTTTAATTACTTAAGACAGCCTTGCTTGGAAGAGTCCATGTGTAATTGTGAGAATGTGCATATGTGGTTCATCACAAAGTCATTTTTAGATCTCAGAGAGTGATGAACTCTTCTGCTAAAAATACTCAAAATCCAATTCAAATTTCTGAGAAGGCAAGCCAGAGTTAGGGAGAAAAGTATGTTGGGAAATGTAAGAAAGACAAATGACAACCAATGGTATTTTTGTATATTATAAAGAAAGGATACATACTTTATTGGTAATGGAAAACAGTTGATATTTTGTAGATCCCCCAAAAGAAAAGAATTTTCCTAACTGATGAGCATAGGCTTATTAAAAGGAATTCTATGAAAATCTTCCCATCAGGCAATCACTAACCCTGCCACATGAGACAATAAGTATTTGCCATCTCTTGGTACATTGGCTTAAGTGGTAGTGTGCAAGGTTAAAAATGATTGACTTTCATGGCTTATTTACTTTGTTTCAATAATGCTCTGTAGCCATCTGGACTACAGCAAAACAGTCAAGTCCATAGAAAAATTATGCAGGAGTAATGTTCAACTTCATTACCTACCAATTACTGTTCAAATACTTAGTCATATTGTGGCACTGTTAGTGAATTAGCATGGGCCACCCTGCCTTAGCTGGGAAGTGTGCTGTGTGGACTTAGACAAATACTTCCAAAGTGGAGCACAATTCAAAGAGTTTTCTTGGACAGACACTATGCTTTTACTTATTTTTACTCCCTTTCATTTTTACCATTATTTTTCTTTTTACAGTTAAATCTTGTGGGCCTACACAAGATTAAACATGTCTACAGTCATGGATAGTGAAAGGCTCACAAGCCATATCCATTCTTACTGACATATTGACTACTGATGGGTTTTGCTGGAGGCAGGGTCATCCTCAGCTCTGTACACACTGATGAGCCCACTCAATATTACTGCAGAGTTTCAAACCTATACTAGCAGGTGACCCTAGTTAAATGGTGTGACTCACAACACACACATAAAAAACCTATAAGTATAAGAAAGGGAACTTCAGGAGATGTCAAATGACAAAGGTGGGCTAAAGATAAGAAAGAGTAGAAGTGAGAATAATAAAAAAAAATCATTGTATACACACATGGATGGCCAAAGGATAAATTAATTAATATAAACTTGTGTAGTTATGTAAGGTATAAAAAATTGAGCCCCAGGAAGGGGAAGTGGTTAAGATCTCCTGGGTAAACTGAGAGGAGGCATAAAAGGGAGAGGATGGGGGATGGGAACATGATGGATCAAGATAACCCAGTTGTGGGAGACACAGAGAGGAAGAGCAATGAAAGAGAAATCTTAATAGAAGAAGCCAATATGGGTTTAAAAAGAAACCTGGTGCTAGGGAAATGCCCAGGAATATGAAAGAATGACCCCAGATAAGACCCCTCACAATAGTGGATAGGGTTCCTGAACTGGTCTTCTTTAATAAGATTAGTGACTACCCTAATTGTCATCATAGAACCTACATCTAGTTACTGGTGGAAGCAGATGCAGCAATGCACAGCTCTGGGAGCTCAGCTGAGGAGAATGAGGTGGGATCCAATGAACAAGGAGGGGTCAAGAGCATGATGGTGAAGAACCAGAGACAGCTGACCTGAGCTACGTAGAGCTCACAGACTTTGGACCCTGCATGAGACTAAACTAGGCCCTCTGAATGTGAGTGACAGCTATGAGGCTTGATGTTCTTGGGTGGGGGACCCTGGCAGTGGGACCAGAACTTATTCTGGCTGCATGAACTGACTTTTTGTAGCTCATTCCCTAAGGTGGGTTACCTTGTTCAGCCTTGATGCAGGAGGGAAAGGCTTGGTCCTGTCTCAATGATGGTATGCCAGATTTTGTTGACTCACCAATGGAGACATTTTTCTCTGAGGAGTTGAGGGGAAATAAAGGGAAGGAGGGCATGGGCAAGAGGAGGAAGGGGAACTTGGATTGGTATGCAAAATGAAAAACATACCTTAATAAAAAATTCTCTGGTAAACTTCTCATAAAAACCTGGACTCATGGTCTTACCTGCAAAGACTGTATTGCTAGTCTCATCCTCCCATTCCATGAGAACATTCTTCTAGAAACACAAAACATATCTGTCTTAGAAGGAACCTGTGATCTCTCTGCATGCTCAGCTGCTCAACAGAAGCAGTAATCTCTGTCCCCAGGATGCTGAAGCCAGTGGCCTTACCTTATCAATCTCAGCTGAGTTTCTTGCACACCTGCTGGCCTCTGCATACACCTGCCTTGGCAAACACCTGCAGTAGGTAATGCTGCTATTTTCCTGCCAAGTCACTGACTGTGAAATTCACAGAGAAAATGATGACAGTCCAAAAACCCAATTCAGATATATTTTTATAACCAAAACATTCACAGCCAAATCTAAAACTTCCCGGCTTTATCATTTCCTTTTACATACAAGTAAAAAAAAAAAAAACATTTAAAACGCATTCCATTCATTCCCATTTGCAAAGCTTGTAAGAACTAACAAAGCCACTTCTGTCAGGAATAGGGCTCCTTGGGTAACTTCCTCTGTGACACCTTATTCTCTATGTCTGCTCCTTGACAGCCACCATCTTTCAATGAGTTCTGAGTTTTCAAAGCTTTATCCTATAAAAAGGACACTGTTCTTTTATTCACTTTCCAGAGAGTGGATGTTCAGAGGCCAGCACCTCACCATGATGGAAGATCAGGTATGCTAATAGATTTGGTAATAAATGGGGTAAGTTATGAAATATTACTTCCTACTAGATGTTAGTTCAGCTAACTCATGCAAATCCTGATGTAGGTCTTTAAAGGTATCACATTGCTAATTTTGAAATATCTGTCAGAGATTAACTATTGCCCTCATAATTTGCCAAATTTAGGGTAATTTTATAAATATATCTGGGCAAAGGAGCCATTAAAATCACAGGTTGACATGATTCATTAACATGATGGTATCATGTTATAATAACCTGACTATAACAACCAAACTATTTATGGCTAGAAACCAAATATGAGTGAGTACATCCCATGTTCCTCTTTTTGGGTCTGGCTTACCTCACTCAGGATAGTGTTTTCTATTTCCATCCATTTGACTGCAAACTTCAAGAAGTCCTTGTTCTTTACTGCTGAGTAGTACTCTAATATGTATATATTCCATCCTTTCTTCATCCATTCTTCAATTGAAGGGCATCTAGGTTGTTTCCAGGTTCTGGCTATTACAA
>NW_026068053.1:6488895-6492149 GCF_014885135.2 Alexandromys fortis | reverse complement strand
GGATGGAGGTGGGTGGTCCTTGAATTTCCCACAGGGCAGGGAACCCCGATTGCTCTTTGGGCTGACGAGGGAGGGGGACTTGATTGGGGGAAGGGGAGGGAAATGGGAGGTGGTGGTGGGAAGAGACAAATCTTTAAAAAATGAATAAAAGAAAACCCAAACTATTGTTATGAAAGAAACTAAGGGTTGTTGGTCAGAAATTGATAAAATAATTATTTCTTATATAGACCCTATAACATTTTATAAAGTCTCTCTGGAGAATAATATAGATATTATTATATGAACAATTAAATGCATAAAATTATTATGATCTCGTTTAAATAAATACATATTCATATATACCTATATATATATATAAATACACATTGATTTTTAAAAATGACATATATATGT
This sequence comes from Alexandromys fortis, assembly GCF_014885135.2. NCBI lineage: Eukaryota > Metazoa > Chordata > Mammalia > Rodentia > Cricetidae > Alexandromys > Alexandromys fortis. The sequence continues at coordinate 6,491,756 of NW_026068053.1, read as the reverse complement.
ACATGACTTAGTTTAAAAATTCCTTTCCTTCAGAAAAAATCATGGCTTCTTGCTATTGTCTGCCAAGGACAGAGAACATTGGCAGTGGTTCTGGTGAACATCCCCAGTGCCCTTCTGCTTGATATTCAGAGCTTTTCTCAGGGCTTGGTCTTCCACTGTCCAGCAGAAAACCCATTGGATAGTCATGCTGCTTCTAGTGTCAGAGAAGAAAGGAAAGGAGGAGAGGGGAGGATAAAAGGAGGGGAAGGAAAAAAGGAAGATAGGAAAGAAGAGGAGAGGAGAGGAGAGGAGAGGAGAGGAGAGGAGAGGAGAGGAGAGGAGAGGAGAGGAGAGGAGAGGAGAGGAGAGGAGAGAAGAGAAGAGGAGAGGAGAGGAGAGATAGCCTCTGAGGACCAAACAACCATACAAAGTATTTTTATGACATGACTTCATGTTACCTTTGAGACTGAGGAAAAATGTTAAAGAGTCAAAGGCTCTATTTGAACCTGTAGTTAAGACCTTTGTTTGTTAGGTGGTAGATGATGACCACATATTTTATACCTGCATCTACTGGAGATGACATGGTTTGAATGTGAAATGTTTGCCACAGCACGGCATGTTTAAATATTTAGTCCCAGCTAGTTATTGGAAGCTTATGGTATATTGGAGAAGTATAGCCTAAACAGAGGAAATACATTACTGTGGGGAAAAGTTGGGGTTTATAATTGAGCCGTTCTTCCAGCTCAGACATTTCTCTGGTTCCTGAAGACACAACAAGGTGTGACAAGCTACTTCATACTTCCCCTGGCACAGCCAGGACCCATTTCCACTGTTCTGCTGTTCCTCTCCTCTCAAACTATGAACTAAAACAAATATTCCTCCACAGAGTTGATTATGCCAAGCATTTTCTCTCAGTGACAAGAATAAGTAATCTAGAGAATCATCAATTTTAGTAATTATCAACATGTATTAAAGTGAAGGCAAGCTACCCTCTTATGTACCATTTTTTGCTGACTTTAAAGTGACACATGTAAAAAGATATACACATCCCTAAGTCCTAAATCATGGCACTCAGAAAGAAAATGTTTTCTTCTCTAACTTTCCTCGACAGTGCCAACTATTTCATTGTATTCAACTATGCTAAATGCAGAAAAAAATCAGTTAAAGTGTCTAGCAAGTCAATTCATGGTAAAGAATCTTTCTGCCAAGACTGATGACCTGAGTTTGATCTCCAGGACCCACATGGTAGAACAGTGATAGATTCCCAAAAGTGGTCCTCTGACCTCTCTACATGCCCTTGAGAACTGGAGATATGGTTGTCATGTAACACTGAGAACCACAAAACTGAACTTTGAAGAAAATAATCATTGAGAAGTTATCTTATCACTAAACATTACAAATAACCTGACATTAAAAAATAATGGTAGTATCACTACTGCATTTGTCAATGATCTTCTGAGGTTTACCTCAGAAGGCAGATATATTTATTTGCCTGCAGTCATCTACCCAAGGGCCCCATATAATTTGGTACTACAGATGAAAATACCAATGTATGTTGGCAACAGACGTTTGCACACATAATCTCTAAGATCTCTTATCCTTTTCTGCCCTTGTAAGAAACTACTTTGGAAACAGTTGCCATGGTAACAGTCCCAGTAGCATCATCTTCTAGCAACAACACATAGAGCCTTGAGGAAAAAAAAAATCCCAGCAAGCTGAGGTAAGTAAAGGCTACACTGGAAATGACAGATAAATAGTAGAAATCTTTGCTGAATGGGAAAACACACCTATCCTGTGTTCTTAAATGTGCATCTGCTTTCTGCATGTTAAGTTCCCTATGTATCATGGGAGAAATACAGAATATTTCTTATTTCCAGTATTATATTGCTGATAGCTTCTCACTGCTGTCTGCATTTCCCTGTGGTGTCTGAGCCTTGTGATATCAGATTAGAAAGGGATCTTGCACCCATACAAGGGAAGTGTCCACTAAAACATGTAAAGGGCCTGATGTTTGTTTTCATTAGCCCAAAATAAAGTCAAACAAGTCCTCAGTCAACGATGCTTTTGCAGAACATGATATCCCGAAGTAATAACTATATAGAACAGTGTTGGAGGAGGGGAAGCTGCTAGTTAGTTCCTGGTTGCTCAGCCAAAAAATAATCATGCAAAACTGTATTAAGTAAATTACTGTTTGACCCATTATCTATAGCTTCTTATTGACTAAATCCCCATTACTATTAGTCTGTATCACCATGTGGCTGTGGCTTACTGGGTAAACTTCCCACCATCTGTCTCGAGCAGGCTAAATGGCTTCTCCCCAACTCTGCCTCCTTTTCCCCAGAACTCAGCTTAGTTTTCCCTGTCTTGCTCTGTTCCCCTATAGTTTTGCTATAGGCCCAAAGCAGTTCCTTTATTTATCAAGAGCAATTATAGCATACAGAGGAAAATCCCACATCACCTCCCCTTTTCTGTTTAAATAAAAAGGAAGGTTGTGACTTTAACATAGTAAAATTACTATGTTAAAACAGGTATCAAGCAAGAATTACAGTTATGAGAAGCTTCTGCAAAGCAAAGGACACTGTCACTAAGACAAAAAGGCAACCTACTGACTGGGAGAAGATCTTCACCAACCCCGCAACAGACAAAGGTCTGATCTCCGAAATATATAGAGAACTCAAGAAAATAGACGTTAAAATGCTAATTAATCCAATTAAAAAATGGGGCACTGATCTGAACAGAGAATTCTCAACAGAAGAAGTTCAAATGGCCAAAAGACATTTAAGGTTATGCTCAACCTCCTTAGCGATCAGGGAAATGCAAATCAAAACAACTTTGAAATATCATCTTACACCTGTCAGAATGGCTAAAATCAAAAACACCAA
>NW_026068053.1:6480156-6487656 GCF_014885135.2 Alexandromys fortis | reverse complement strand
GGAAATTTTTTTTTCAATAAAAAAAAAATTATAAAATAAAAAAATATATAAAAATGTCCTTCAGTAATTACCTACAGAAAAAAATAAAATATGGCTTTCCAAAAAAAAAGAATTACAGTTATAATATTTATATCTACTTTATCTTTATCATAACTAAGGAAAACTATAATTATAAGTACATATTCTTCAACTGCATCAAAGACTTCAGGAAGATATTATATTACCTAAGTAATTAATAAGTTCATTGTAAGCTACTTCCAAAATTCTAGAATGGACAGAAACATCTTACTGCCTGGATAGTCACCCAAAGTTCTTCTGTACCACTGGGGCATCCATCTTTAGCCCACAGTCCCAGAGTATCCAGCAGACTTTTCCATGAAGCAGGGAATTTCAAAGACATGTCTGCCTATATTTGCAGTTTGCCAGTCACTTTCTTCTGTGTCCTGCAGAATATCTGGCAGACTTTTTCATGAAGCAGGAACCCTGGAGGTTTTTCTAACCTTTAGGCAAGTTTAGTAGTCATTTCTCTTTGGGTCCTGCATGTCCAGTTAATTAAGCAGTCTAGGCAAAAGCAGTTTCTTGTCCAAATGGCTAACCAACTCCATAAAGAGCCTCTTTAATGCTCATCTTCTTGAAGTTATTGGTGTTGCTAGGAGCAGACGTGTCATTGTCATGAAAAGTATTAGTTATTAAAGCATTCTAAATGCCATATTCTGAAGGTCTTTGAAATGTTTGAAGAATACTTATCTATCTGAAATATATTTCTTTAAATCTAGAAAATCTAACTAACATTTTCTAACTAAGTTAGAAAATCTAACTAAGCTTGACTACTATAAATGATTATCTATTAACCTATATTTCTTAATTATACATTAAATTTTTAAGTGAGCTGGACAAACACAATACCTTCTTCAAGAGAAAAAATAAACATATAACAATATTGATCTTAAAATTTGATCAATAAGCCAAGATCCATACCAATGCAAATGTCTATAACATATCTCCCTTTAAATGTAAAAGAATATTTATAGACAATATCTGGGAGTATGAGTATAATTATTCTCCAAACTTCTTCCTGCTTTTATCGGGGGTGAAATAATTTTTGAGATGTATTTAAGGTAATCTTTTAGGAGGTGTTGGTCCATCAAACAACACTAGTCTGGAAGGATTCCACAGGTTCTCATCCTCTGTGGAGACAAAAGAAGAACCTCTTTTCCAAAGCAACATATGCTTAGACTCAGATTCCAAAGTCAAGATATCTTTAAAGTATATCTGTTTGTTACTGAACTCCTTCACAGTTAAAAATTCAAAGAAAACACAATAATATACATAATCCAAACTTTCTGTGCATTTTCCAACTTTATGTGGCTTATTTTTCTTTACTCATTTTAATTTATGACTTACTCAGTCTCTTTAAAGACTTTGTTTTTTTCATTTTATGACTTTCTATTTTTTATCTCTCTCAAGCCTATGTACATTTATCCAACATTGTGACCCATTTAGAGGTCTTTTTTTAAATCTGGATGTGTTTTATTGCATATCTATAATGGTTTTCTGACCAGAAGCACTTCTTAAAATGCCAAGTGCAAAAAATCTAAGCTGCAACATTGCTAGAATATATATATGGTCCTTTCTGCTTGCATTGCCAATTCCAACATGGTGGGGCTGCTTGCCACTTCTGAGAGCCATGCACAGTGCCCCATCTCTAGGCATAGAGCCAGTCCATGTTGCCATCAAGAAAGCTATAGTATGTTGCTCACAAATTCCATTCAAATGCTTGGTCTCCTGAAAGTGCCAGAGGTCATACTGGCAGTGCGACCAAGAACGCTGGAATTTCAAAATGGTGTGGCTTTTTGTTTTCTGCTACTGCTGAGTCTGGAAAACCTCTCTTAAAATAGCTGTGACATGCCACCAGCAAATAGCAAGAAGCTGTATTAAACTCTATATTTTTGTATCTAGAATTCCTTTTCAAGCCCCCTCAGGTTTTAAGTGGATTTTAGTCAACCACGTTGGTGCCATTTTGTAATAAGGAGACCTGAAGTCATAACTGTAGGACATTTTATCAATAACTAAGTATTTAATGGATAGCTACCACATGTCCACACCTGGGGGAAGGAACAACGGCATCCCAATCCCTTTCTTTGTAAACTTTAACATCTAATTGGTGAGATTAACTGAAGCATATAAAAATGATGGTAAAATATTAACTGCTAAAGTCATGGCATTATAGAACACCATCTGTACAGTAATGGAATTACAAAGTTGTGGCATCGCACCAATGTTTCTGTAACATAATTCATCTGAAGTGCTCTGACCCTTCCCAAGCTCATGGCTTCCAAAAGTTTGGAACTTCTAGATTCAAAGGGTTGGTGGTTTGAGACTCTGCCAAATGCAGCCCAGAGTCCTGGATGAGGCACAAGCAAGATTCTGTGAGCCCTGATCTAGAATCGGTTCTCCTTCTTAGAACAAATATTCTGATGTTGGATACTTTCCAGCAGGGATCTTTTTCTAAAATAGAGACTAAACCATTACATCCCCTGGTTTTGTTTCCCAGGCCTATACCCAGCAAGCCCCCTTCATATAATTTGCTACATTAGTGCTCTCCACAACTGAGCTCTCACAACTCCAATTGCAGCCAGCACAATGTTTTCAAATGCTCATGTCCTTGGAGACTAATTAGCCTCCAGTTCTGCAAGGTGAGAACTGCAGCAAAGGCCTCTACATCATCACTGATAAATCAAGCAAACTGATGTAAATCAGCAGAGCTAAGAAGCAAATACTCAGCTTTTCCAAATTCAATTGAGGATCTTCCTTGACATCTTAGGCTTGATTTCTTTCAGCAGAGTTGACAGCCTTAAAACTGCTTTTTAGTGCCAAGTGGGATGAATATAAAAAATGATTCAGGGCATCATTTACATATCACACAGACACTTCAAGCTAGAAAGCTTGTTGCTTAGTAAAGAAAATACAAACAAAGTGGGTCTTCTGGGATTGGCCCAGGGCCACTTCAGCTTCCTATGGTAGGTGCTAGTTGGCTAATTAGGCAGTGTTGTGCCTGAGAAAATTTAAAGGAAAGAGCAGAGTTCAGTGAAGCAGCTGTTTTTCTGCTCACTGTTCTCCACTTATCACCTCTCACCAAGAGACACCGCTTAAAGCAACCAGAAGCAGTGATTGTGCAAATTAATTTCTTTCAAACACTGAAAATGTTGAGTTGAAGAGAGGAGGTGGTAGGAATAGAGGCAGGATCAAAATCATCAAAAGTGCTTGGTGATACCAAAAAAAAAAAAAAAAAAAAAAAACCAGCCCTTAAAACTACATAACAACTCTTAGGTTTTGCCAGAAATAGAACAAGTCTGCTAAATTTCATTTATTGTTATTATTGAGACTTACTTGGCTTGCTTTCCTTTCTTACATCTTAGTGTTTAATCCTTTTACAGTACCATTACCTATGTATAACATAGTGCTTGATTTCACTATAGCTATTTAACAAACATTTGCTAAATGTCCTAGTTAGGGTTAGTATTGATGTGATGAAATAATATGATCAAAAGCGATTTATGGAGAAAAGAGTTTGTTTGACTTACACTTCCACATCATAGATGATCACTAAAAAAAGTCAAGAAAAGAACTAAAACAGGATAGAAATTTGGAGGCGTGGGCTGATGCAGAGGCCACAGAGGGGTGCTGCTAACTGACTTGCTTTAATGGTTTCTCAGTTTTCGTGCTTATAGAATTCCGAACCAACCAGCAAAGGGATGACAGCTACCACAAAGGTCTTCTCTTTCTCTCTTTCTTTCTCTCTCTCTCTCTCTCTCTCTCTCTCTCTCTCTCTCTCTCTCTCTCATCAATTACTAATTAAGAAAGTACTCCACAGGCTTGCATATAGCCCAATCTTATGGAGGCATTTTCTCAGCTGAAAATCTCTTCTCTTAAATAACTATAGCTTATGTTGACATGAAAGTATTTAACACACTAAATAAAATATTGGTTAAACCCACAGATAATAATCTGGATTTTATATGTGCATTTGTATTTAGAAACATGGAGAAAGATCAATGAAAATGTGAAAAAAATATTTTATTTACAACCATATTAATTTAATTTAAATGTTGTTCTGTTAAGCAAGAACTACAGCATCTTCATTAAATCATCATTTAAGCTTCAAGGTCTTCAGAAGAAAGGAAAGGCTTCATAGTAGCAACAGCCCTTTGTCAAACAATCCCTGTCTGAAAATCATCAGCTGAAAATAATTATGACTTTCAGATATTTGGTTATGAGAATTTAATTTTTCTAAAGTTGGATAGAAAGTAAGCTAGAGAAGTGGAGTCTAAATCAAGGCAATGCGACTCACTCCTCATAGACACACATAGACACACTTATCCCTCCCCAACACCAAGGCTAGGATACAGTTTACATGAAGGCTGTGGAGGGTGATAAATTAAACATATCCCTCAAAGACTCCCCATCTACTGAACTCCTTTGATGAAAATGTACAGTGGGTTTTTGTACCACTTGAAGTGAAGGCTGCCCCATGCTCATTCCTCCCTATTCCTTCCTTTATTTTTGTCTTTCAGGGATGTGTTGATATTCCTCTTACTATGAGCAAATATCTTAGCTAAGGGAGTTTGCCATTGAGTTGGAGTATAGTTCTGAGTGTAAAGTCAAAATAATTAAAAGAATCTGGAAGAGGTATTTAGCACTGATACTCACATATAAATATTCAATGTTTCCAAAAGAAGGAAACATTTCCATAGGCATTGATATACAAATGAATAAGTCAAATATGTCCTAAAGAAATATCAATATATCAATATCATATATTGATCCTAAAATAAGGACAACCTGATGGACAAAAAATATAATATGGACAAATTCTTATAAAGTGCTAAGTGAAATAAGCTGTCATTAAAAGACTATATTGTATGATTAAAATTATATGAAATATGCCATGTGGGCAAATTCATAAAGACAAGATCAAGAATTGTGGTTGTTAGAGGTTAAGATAGTACAGAATAAGGCAATATTGTTAAATAGTTATAGAATACTCATTTTTCATTATGAAGTATTTTGCATATTAGTTATACAACCATTTGAATATACGAACAGTAAGAACCTACACTATTAAATGTGAAGAAGATGATGATTCTGAGTTGCCCCATGTGAATTATAGAAAACATAACAACTATTTAAAATTAAATTATATTCTAAAAGTTTCAAATCAAAATTCATACCAAAAGGCTCTTATGACTGGTTCATATAGGGTAGTAAATATTCATTTTCTGGTTTCAGACACTTGACACTAGTCCACAGAATAACTATTGTTTCGAATAAAGTCATACAGACTCTCCAATTCCAAAGTGACTTGACACTTGCTGAAATGATTAATGAAATAAATTATTGTTCTAGGCCTTGTTACACCTATCATGTAGCAAATTATGGTATAGAGAAGTGAAGTTATCTGCCAATATTCTCCTTTTTCTTCCCTCTGTTCTTGGACTATTCAATGAAACATTGCTTGTCTTCTCCTGCACAAACCTTGTTCAGTCTTGATTCCTTACTACTTTCTTTCAGAAACTGAATAAGTGCTAGAATAAGTTAGGTAACTGTAAGAAAAAAAGTGCCACTCAGTAAGTGTCCATTACATAACTGAATGTCTGATAACCACAGAAATTTCAAAATCTCCTAAAATTGGTTCTAGTCAAAATCAAATTTTTGGTATAAGATTTACATTTTAACAATCTAAAGTATTGAAGAGGTGTGCATGTTTATGGAATTCAAAATACATCCCCTGACCCACAGTCTATTTCTTGTGAGATGAGGAATACTCAGGAGAAATTCCGCCTTTGCAGTCTTTAATAAGAGTCTCTCTAAGAGCCAGGGTAGACTTAGGTGATGATATTGAATTAGGCATATTCAGATTTGCACAGAGGAATACAGTAACTGCTGGGTGACACGGAAATCACCCTAAATGCAAGGAAACTCAGTTTCCAATCTTGCTAGACCACCTTAGTCTCAATAACAGATTCTAGAAATTCAACAGCATCTTAAATTTGACAGTCTCATCCAAATTGCTAAAATTGCAAGTTCTCTACTAGGGAAAGGAGATAGATAGATAGATAGATAGATAGATAGATAGATAGATAGATAGATAGATGGATGGATAGATAGATAGATAATAGGTAGCTGTGATTTTTCAGGAATCATTAGTAATTTAGATGCTTCAAGTAAATATAACCAAGATAAGGCAAAGACCCATCTAAGCAAATTCAAATGATCAAACCTAGTTTTTTTTTTTTTACAAAGGAAGTGACTCCTCCTTCTCAAGCAAAGGTTCCTCTAGCCCTTGCCCCTCTTCCCTATTATCCCCCATGTGATTCCCTGCCTTACTTAATTATCTTCCATCAAACCCATTACCTCTCCATACTCCAAGCAGTTGTTAATTCAATCACATAAAGATGTCAGTGATTAATAGAGTTAAAGATCACTCCAGGTCATGAGGACCTCAATTTTAAAATCAAACAATATTAGACTTAGAAAGTCTCTCAAAGATCATCTTGCCAGTTTTTTCCTACTAATTAGAATAATTTCCTCTATCTTTTTAAAATTTCCACAGTTACAATTTAGTTTCAGGGCTTTTAAACAAAAAGCGGTATTGTTAGTGGACAACCTAAGTATGAATTAGTAATTCATGGGTCTGAATCCTGTATCTCTAATTCACTGCTTACATAAGCAAGCCTGTGAAACATCCATTTCCTTCTCCACAAAATAAGTGTATGTTTATATACCTGCTTATAGATAAATAGATGATGGGTGATATATAATAGATAGCAGATAAATTGATAGAAAATAGATTAATAAATGATAGAAAATAGATAAAGAAAAATAGATATAAATGATAGAAAGGTAGGTGATGATACCTATAGATGATTGATAGATAGATAGATAGATACATAGATAGATACATAGATAGATACATAGATAGATACATAGATAGATACATAGATAGATACATAGATAGATACATAGATATATCTAAATGTATTACATGGTAAAATGTGCTATGAACTAATCAAGAAGTTGCATTTAGTATATCTAATATAGTTGATACAAAATAGAGCAGATAACTGCCTTAGGCTGTCTCAGTTGTAAGGCAAGCACAGGGCCTCCACAGTTCAGCAGCTAGAGTACTAGAGCTGAGTGGAGAGGTGCATATATGCTCCCATACCTAACCCAGAAACAAGCTCCAATGATAATCCCTTGCAAACGAAGAAATAGTATTTTTAAATAGAATTCCAGTAGAAGAACAAACCAATGTTCAGGGAAGACCCTACGTCAATACCAAAGGAAGTTCATGATATCTTTGGATATTCTTTGTTTTATAATGCTGCATAAGGTAGTTTTTATTTATAGCTTCCTGGAATATATAATATGGCTTTTGGTTTTGTATTATTATGAGATTTCACACTGTGCTAACCTGTATGTCTGTTTTATGTGTTTTTC
>NW_026068053.1:6472323-6473341 GCF_014885135.2 Alexandromys fortis | reverse complement strand
TTTTTTACCGCTGAGTAGTACTCTAAGATGTATACATTCCACACTTTCTTCATCCATTCTTCCATTGAATTGATTATTTTCTTTAAATATAAGTTAATGTGAATAAAAAGTATCCAAGGATTCATGCCCCACCCCACACTATTTTCAAGTAATAATTTAACTCCACATGCTCTGGCCTAAGGTGTGAAGAGGTGCTGTCCCTGGCATGCCTCTACACCTTAGACTTGCATTTCCATCTCATTATAGCACTTGATTTTTCTGTGGACTCGTGAATTTCATGTCCCACTCCACCCTGTTAATAAAAACAAATTATTTTTTCATATAAAGTATCTTGTATCCTGATTACAGTTTCCTTTCTTTGACTGCTCCCAGTTCCTCCCCACTTCTTCTCCAATCTGTATCTACTCCCTCTCTGAGGAATAGGCTTCCAAGAGATAACAACAAAACATAACAAAATAAAAAAAAATAAGATAAAACAAAACCATCACATCAAACATAGTTAGACAAGGAAAACCAACAGAAGAAAAAGAGCTCAAAAGAAAGCATAAAAATTAAACCCATTATCACACTTAGGAATTCAATAAAAAAATACTAAACTGAATACTCTTCATTCAACTACAAATTTGTAGGTAACACAATTCTGAAACTCTGGGAGGTGATGGTCTTGGTTTTTTTTTTTTATTAGGCTAGTATTTTATTAATCCAAAAGCACTTTACAAGAAAATATAACTATGGCTTCCAATAGGAATGTTATACTTGGACTTGATACCAAGCTCACAGATTTGAGTGTGTAAGGAAAAACAGGCTTTCAAGTTAAACAGCAATTTGTAACCAAAACTTTAATCCCAAGGACTCTCACCAACATATTACAAATGACATCATGAAAAAAAATCTTGCACAGTAACTCAAAGGTTCAGCTCTACAATGTACCCTTAAACCAACTGGTAACTTAGTCTTCCATTTCCAAATAAAGAATGTTACAAACAGCTTCCTCCATAGATAGCAATCAGTGAGGAAC
>NW_026068053.1:6462697-6471247 GCF_014885135.2 Alexandromys fortis | reverse complement strand
CCCCCCTTCTACTCCCCTCCCAGTCTTTCCCAGACTCTCCCATCCCACCCCCTCCAAGCCTAAGAGAGGGCAATACTTGCCACCCTGTGAAAAGTCCAAGTCCCTCCCTACTACATTTAGGTTGAGCAAGGTATACATCTAAAGAGAATAGGATCCTAAGAAGCCAGTACATGCAGTAGAGACAAATTCCAGTGTCACTATCAGTGGTCCCTCAGTCAACCCCAAGTGTCAACCACCTTCAAAGGTACTTGTTTGTTCCAATGCTCATTCACTCCCAGTCCAGTTGGGGTTGGTGAGCTACCATTAGCTCAGTCAGACTGTCTCAGTGAATGAAATCCTTATGGTCTTGAATTTTTTTGCTCAAGGAGTATTGGTTTTTCAAGACAGGGTTTCTCTTTGTAGCTTTGGTGTCTGTCCTAGAACTAGCTCTTGTAGATCAGGCTGGACTCAAACTCACATAGATGTGCCTTCCTCTGTTTCCTGAATGCTGGAATTAAAGTTGATAACCACCATCGCCTGGCTAGAATACAATATCTTTATTGTCACAAGTAAGTAAGTATTCCTATAGTAACAGAACCATAGAAATCTCAGCATTTATGCTGGTTTGTATTCTACATTAACAAAAACAGTAGACTTACCACTGTGTGTTTATGTGTGTATAAATTTAACACAATGCAAATATTCACAAGGATATCATCTTTTAAAGTAATAGTAGCAAAATAGAATGCCTTATCTGACCAATTATACTCTCTTTAAGATGGAACTCTGACCTTTTAGCTCAGTAGAAAGCAAACAAATAAAGCATAGTCAAATGTTCATTAATTCTCTAATGCCTAACTGAAAGATCCAGTATAATTTCTGCTAACGTTTAAAAGTGGCATTCCAATTTTCAAAAGTATGACAAATATATTGCCTACTAAATCTCAGTCTTCTTTACAAGTCCAGAGGCTTGCTGAGTTCAGTAATCCAAACAACATGTCATTCCTAGAGGGCCAGAAATATTGCCATTTGAACACAAAACAATCTGGCAAAGATGCCTTTCTGCTATGATATACAATAAACCTCAGGAACTTTTGTTGACAAGCTAAGACATAAGGGATCATTTACAACCCAGAATGAAATCTCGTGGCATCTATAGATTCATGTGAACAAGGTCGCTTTCTTAAATTTGAGCCTCAGAGTTCTTTCAAAAGAGTTGTACAATCTTCCAGGTATATATAGGAATATAAGACTTTACAACATACCTATGAAAAATTACATTTACTCCATCCAAAATTATGTCTATCATGTACTTTGTATGTCTTCTGGTATGAAGGAAAATAGCAGCTGCTTTTACAGAAATCTATGTTGGCTGATATAAATGAGGGCTATTGAAAATACTCTTTCCTTTATATTTCATGGCTTTGGTTTTAATTAATTCTTAATCTCGATTATATACTTTTATCAGAATTAATTTTTGGGAATGTTCTCTCCAGTTAAGAAGGTTAATCAAATAGGTAACAAAAGATCCTCTTGTACTGTGGAGGAAACAAAGCATGACACATGGTCTCCTCTTCTTCAGCTTCTTTCTGGCGTAGTCCCACTCTGCTTTATCCACTTCTGTCACACAGGCTTGTAATGAGAGTGATTAACTTCTGCCCCAGAATAACATCAAAAAAAGACACTATGTAAAGATTTATCTAAACTAATAAACTGTTTTCTTTTGGTTGCCCTCAGGATAGGAGCAAAATGGTAACTTTTCTGTGTGCACTATATTTCCACACCCATGTTTGTGACAAGATTTTAAATAGTGTTATTCATTTAACATCCTACTTTCTTATAACATCCTAAATCATAGTTTTATCTGTCCCAACTAAAAACTTCTTTTCACCTTTATGATCCTGTAATCAACAAATAGTAGCTACTATTTGTTCACTTAGAAAAAAATTATCATGAAATTATTGAAGTATGTTTTTAGAGCTAAAATTATGTATGTGTGAGTGTACTTATGTCTGTGTGTGAGATCATACATATATAGCAATTGTCAAATCATTTATTCATATTTTTTCTTTGAAGTTTCATCTTATACTAAAATTCAATGTTATCTGGAGTTTCCCGAAGGCTCACACACACCAGCTTCCTCTGATTCAACCAGATATCACATATAGAATTCATAATTTAATACACAACTTCACAAATTTTAATGCAAACCCAACCTAATGAAAGAGGGTGTCATTCTCACATTCTTTAGTTGAATTTTCCAAAGCACAGGATTACAGTAAAAGTTGTACACAAAGAGAATCTCCTAATCTACACAACAGTAGCATACACAGAGTAGAAAAGGAACACAAATCTGAGAAACAGGGAAGTCGATGGACTTGGTTTCCATTTCTGCTCGTGACTTCTTCACAGTCAACTACCCATAGTGTTCTTGTTACTTCAGAGGTTCTTCTGAGGAAAGATACCATGGGGTTCATGTAAAGCATTACCCTTAAGTTCTACTAAAGAATGAAACTTTAATAAATACTTTGTGATTTTACGTCTTCACTGAAACAGTATGTTCTGAGATGTTTATAGCCCACTATAGAAAATGAGTAGTGCACAAACATTTGCAGTGATCCATGTGCAGTTTATATCTATTTATTTTGTAGATGGAATTCAGCTAAAGATATCTTTTGTATTAATCTGTTTGGATCATGCTTTATTGCTATTATCAGGTGCAAGTTTCTTGTGTGTATGCAAAATTCTCCTTAATTTATTGCCTGCATTAGTGCCTGAGAAAAAGAGATAATGTGCAGGAAATTTACAAGTATCTGTCAATTCTGCTCCATTATTTCTTTTACCATCCAAGTTTGAAGCTTCAATCAAAAATTTTCAAAAGTGACAGTTCTCATACTGGCAAAGCTTCATATTAAGGCTAATAAATAGACCCTGCAAGCTACAAGTCCCACTCCACCCCAAACTCTCCTACCTCCCATTACCTCAGAAGAACTCTGAAACACAGCCTGCTACTATAGAGAAAGGACCAAAAGGTGAGGTACCACCCACTAAGTGGGACACCCGGCCCCTCCCCCACCTGCTTCAGCTTCTCTGGCCAGTCAGCAGGCAAGCTTCCTGCACGTAGACTGTCCCAATACCTGCATCCCATCAATCAGAGCCTCTAAGCTACAAGTCCCATTAAATACCCAAATCTGCCTACTCCCCACAACCGCAGAGAAATATGAAGCATAAGCTATAACTACACAGAGTGGACTAGAGGAACTCTAAAGGACAGGTTGTTACTGCACAGAGTGGACCAAGAGAGTGAACCAATAAAGCAAACCAAAAGAGTGCATGAAGAGAGGGGGCCAAGAGAAACCTCAGTGGCCCCCTGAGACACAGATATTGACAGTAAGGAGCAGACCAAAAACAGTAACCAAAGACACAGAGAGCCAATGGAAGGATTGGAACAAGAGGCAAAGACACTGACAGAACAAATTAGAGGAAGAGATGGGTAGGTACTAATGCAATAATTCATTCAACAACCAAAAAAGCAATATGGTAACACCATAACCTAGTTGTCATACAACAGGAAGACTTGATCATCCTAACCAAGAAAAAGCATAAGAAAACTATTTTAAATGTAACTTTATGAGGATGATGGAGAACTTCAAAGAAGAAATTTAAAAATCCTTTAAAGAAATAGAGGAAACGATAAACAAAATATTGGAAGAAACCAACAAATCTTTAAAAGAAAACCAAGGAAAAACAATCAAACAGGTGAATCAAACAGTTCAAAACTTGAAAACTGAAAGAAAAGGCAATAGAGAAATTAGAAATCAAGGTAATTCTAGATATAAAAAATCCGGGTAAAGAAATGGGAACTACAGAGTCAAGCATAGCCAACAAAATACAAGTGATCAAAGAGAGGATTTCATCTGTTGAAGATACTATAAAGGAAATAGGTACAAAAGACACATTATATCAAAAAATGTCTTAACACAAAACATTCAGGAAATATAGGACACCATGAAAAGACTAAAACTAAGAAAAATAGGGATAAAGAAAAAGAATTCCAGTTCAAAGGCACAGAAAATATATTCACAAAATGATAGAAGAAAATTTTCCCAACCTAAAGAAGGATATCCCTATTAAGGTATAAGAAGACTGAACCAAAAAAGTACCCTCACCATATAATAATCAAATTTCAAAACATACATAATAAATAAAGAATATTAAGAGCTGCAAAAGGAAAATATCAAGTAACATATAAAGGCAGTCCTACCAGACTTACACCCAACTTCTTAATGAAAACCATGAAAGCGAGAAGGTCCTGAAAAGATGTGCTGCAGACACAAAGAGACCAAGGATGCCAGCCCAGACTCCTATACCCAGCAAAGCTTTCAATCACTATCAAAGGTAAAAACAAGATACTCCATGACTAAACCAGGTTTAAACAATACCTATCCACAAATCCAACACTACAGAAAATACTAGAAGGAAACTCCAACCCAAGAAAGCTAACTGTGCCCACAAAAACACAGGCAACAGATAATGTCACACCAACAAACCTTAAAGAAGGAAACCACACAAACACTACAACCAAAAAATAACAGGAATTAACAATCACTGATCAATAATATCTCTTAATATTAATTGAATCTATTCACCTATAAAAAGACACAGGGCAACAGAATGGATATGAAAGTAGGTCCACCCTTTTGGTATACATAAGAAACACACCTCAAACTTAAAGGCAGACATTATCTAAGAAATAAGTTGTGGGAAAAGATTTTCCAATCAAATGGACCTAAGAAACAAGAGGGTATAGCTATCCTAATATCTACCAAAATAGACTTTAAATTGAAATCATTTCAAAGAGATGGAAATAGGATGTGTTATACCATAACATGAAAAATCTCCAAATGAAGTCTTAATCCTGAATATCTCTGACCCAAATACAAGAGCACCTACACATGTAAAAGAAATACTACCAAAGCTTAAATCATACATCAAACTCCACATACTAAAAATAGGAGACTTTAACACCCCACTCTCCACATGGACAGGTCAACCAAACAGAAATTTATCAGAGAGACTAGATAACTAATAGATGTCATGACTCAAATCGACTAATGTACATCTACAGTACATTCCATACAAACACAAAAGAATATACCTTTTTCTCAGCACACTATGGAACCCTCTCTAAAACTGATCAAATAATCAGTAACAAAAGAAACCTCAACAGAATCAAAAAATGGAATAACGCCCTGCATTTCATTGGATCATCATAGTTTAAAGTTAAAACTCAACAACAACACTAATTGCAAAAAGCCTACAAATTCATGGAAATTGAATAGCCCTCAATTAAACCACTGCTGGGTCAAGGAAGAAATTAAAAAAAGAAATTAAAGACTTCATAGAATTCAAGAAAAATGAAGACACAATGTACTCAAACCTATGGGACATTATGAAAACAGTGCTAAGAGGAAAGTATATTTATGTGGGACTTCCCTTTGTGTGTTGTGAATACAATTGGTTAACTAATAAAGAAAACTGGCTTGCCATGATAGGTTAGAGTCATGGAGCAGCTGCCCGAAACAGGCATGCCGGAAACTTGTTGGTAGGCACAAGCTTCAGGACAAAATATAAAATACTGGAAATGGGTTAATACTAGATGTAAGAGCTAGCTAGCAATATAACTTAAGGTTAAGATGCAACAATACTCAATAAAATACTGGCAAACTGAATCCAAGAATACGTAAAAAATAATCATCTTCTGTGATCAAGTTGGCTTCATCCCAGAGATGCACGGATGGTTCATCATGCAAAAATCTATCAATGTAATCCATCATATAAATAAACTGAAAGGAAAGAACCATATGATAATATCATTATATGCTGAAAAAGTATTCAACAAAATCCAAGACCCTTTCTTGATAAATGTCTTGGATAGATCAGGGACACAATGGACATATCTAAACATAACAAAAGCAATATACAGCAAATTGATATCCAACATCAAATTAAATGGATTTTTTGGGAAACTCAAAGCGATTCCACCAAAATCAGGAACAAAACAAGGCTGTCCACTCTCTCCATATCTATGCAACCTAGTTTTTGAAGTTTTGGCTATTCGCAATATAAATCTGACCACATTGATCCTGATAGAAGAGAAAGTGGGGAGTAACCATCAATGCATGGGCACAAGCGACCACTTCCTAAATATAACACCATTTGCAAAGACCCTAAGCAGCAATAAATAAATGGGACCTCCTGATACCGAGAAGCTTCTGTAAAGCAAAGGACACAGTCAAAAGGACAAAAAGGCATCCTATTGAACTGGAAAAGTTCTTCACCAACCCCACACCAAACAGAGGACTGATCTCCAAAATATATAAAGACCTCAAGAAATTAGACATCAAAATCCCAAATAATCCAATTAAAAGTGGGGTACAGAATGAAACAGAATTCTCAACAGAAGAATCTCAAGTGTACAAAAAACACTTAAGGAAATGTTCATCATCCTTAGCTATCAGAGAAATGAAAATCAAAACAACTCTGAGATACCATCTTACACTAGTCAGAAAGGCCAAGATCAAAACCTTATGATGGATAGTATGTGGATTAAGAGAAACACTCCTCCATTGCTGGTGGGAATGCAAATACATACAACCACTCTGGAAGTATGGTAGTTTCTTAGAAAATTGGGTATCAATCTACCTCAGGCCACAGCAATATGACTCGGGCGTATACCAAAGCCTATGCAATCATACTACAAGGACATTTGTTCACATAAGCATTATTTGTAATAGCCAGCACCTGGAAACAACCTAGATTCCCCTAACCAAAGAAGAATGGATAAAGAAAATGTGGTATATTTATACAATAGAGTATCTCTCAGCAGTAAAAACAATGACATTTTGAAATTTGCATGCAAATGGATGAAACTAGGAAAAAAAAAATCTTAGTGAGGTTACCCAGACCCAGAAATATGAACATTGTATGTACTCACTCATAAGTGGAAACTAGCTGTAAAACAAAGATAATAATCTTATAGCCCATGACCATAGAGAAACTAAGTAAGAAGGTGAATCCTAAGAAATAGACAAGATCACCTGCCAAAATTGGGTGTTTGGGCAGGAAGGGGAAGGAAGAGTAGTATGGGAGGAGGAGGGCAGAAATGGAGGGGGAGGAGAACTTGAAGAATGGGATGGTTGAGATGGAGGAAGGACAGAGATGAGAGCAAGGAAAGAGATATTGTGATTGAGAGAGCCATTCTGGGGCTAGCAAGAGACCTGGGGCTAGTGAAATTGCCAAGGATCCACAAGGATCACCCTAGCTAAGATCCTAATCAATAGAGGAGAGGGTGCCCAAAGTAGACTTACCCTGTAATCAGAATGATGAATATATTTAACTATTTCCAGCAATTGATGGAAACAGAAGCAGAGACCCACAGCAGAGCACTGGGATGAGCTCTAAAAGTCCAGCTGAAGAGTGAAAATTTGAGCAAAGAGGTCAAGACCATGATAGGGACAACTATTGTAACAGTATACCTGAGCTAATGGAAGCTCATCAACTCCAGCAAGACAAGGAAGGAAACAGCTTAAGACCAAACTAGACCCTCTGAATGCGGGTAACAGTTGTATGTCTGGGGCAGACTCTGGGGCCACTCGCAGTAGCAGTAGGATTTAACCCTACTGTTTGCACTGGCATTTTGAGAACCCATTCTCTTTGAATGGATACCTAACTCAGCCTAGATATTGTAGGGTGGGCCTTGGACCTTACCCAAAGCAATTTGCCTTTTCCTCTCTGAAAAGTGGATAGGGGAGTGTAGCAGCAGAGGGGAGGTAGAGAAAATGGGAGGAGGGGAGGGAATGAGAACTGGGATTGGTATGTAAAATGAAGAAAAGGTTGTTTTCTTTTTTAAGAAAGTGAAAACAAATACTACTAAACAATCACAAATCACAATAAAATTTAGAAGCAGAAACTTAATGCATACCTGTGTTCTTGACTATGCCATATTTATGAAGCTGAAGCTTAATATGGAACCATATCTATATGGGGGGAAATTATTTACATACTTTCTTAAAGAGGTGTGAAACAACTTTCCTTAGTATTATAAAATATTCTGAGGGCTTCTCTGGAGGAGATCCTCTGAGGATAAAGTGTTGACTCTAAAGTCTTATAACTCATAACTGCTAACTAATAACTCAGAAAGGCAGGAAAATAATTAGTTCATATTTTTAGCATCTTGGTTTAAGAATAGTTTGTTAACCTCAAGTGTTGAATTAGGAGCGGCGGGGCTGCGTCCCCGGCACCCGGCCGCCCGCATGGCTAGCTTATGCCCTGAAATAATTACACGGAAACTGTATTCTTTCAAACACTGCCTGGCCCACCTAGTTCCAGTTTCTTATTGGCTAGTTCTTACATATTGTTCTAACCCATTTCTAATATTCTGTGTAGCCCACGAGGTGGCTTACCAGAGAGGATCTTAACCTGCGTCTGTCTGGAGTGGGAGAACCATGGCGACTCCTCACTCAGCTTCCTTCTCCCAGCATTCTCTTCTGTTTACTCCACCCACCTATG
>NW_026068053.1:6459659-6462684 GCF_014885135.2 Alexandromys fortis | reverse complement strand
TTTTTCTGTTTAAACAAAAAAGAAAGGCTTTAACTTTAACATAGTAAAATTACATATAACAAAGCAGTTATCAAGTAAGAATTACAGTTACAATATTTATATCTATTTTATCTCTTATCATAACTAAGGAAAACTATAACTATTCATTCTACAACTCCATCAAAGACTCCAGAAGGATATAATAATACCTAAGTAAACAGGAAGTCCAAAACTCTAGAAATGACAGAGACATCTCGCTGCCTGGACAGTCACCCAAAGTTCCTCTGTACTGTTGGGGCATCCATCTTCGGCCTACAGGCCCATGGTATCCAGAGACATTTCCATGAAGCAGGAAATTTCAAAGGCAGTCACTATCTGCTTGTCCTGAAGAATGTCTTGCAGACTCTTTCATGAATCAGGAACCCCAAAAGACCATCTCACCTTTAGGCAAGTTCAGCAGTCCTCTCTCTGCGGGTTCTCTGTGTCCAGTTTATGCAACAGTCCAGGCAAAAACAGTTTCTTGCCCAAATGGCTATCAAACTCCATAAGGATCCTCTTCCATGCCCATCTTCCTCTTGAAGTAGCTGGTGCTGCCAGGAGCAGACATGTCTCATTGTCATGAAAAGTCCTAAGTTCTTAAAATATTTAAAATGCCATATTCTGCAGTCTTTGAAGAATGCCTATCTAATTGAAATATATCTCTATATATCTAGAAAATCTAATTAACATGACTACAAGCTTAACTATTAGCGATGATTATCCATTAACAACCTATACTTTCTAATTATACATTACATTTTTAAATGAACTACACAATCACAATACCTTAATCAAGATCAAAAATACATATAACAAAATTGACCTTAAAATCCATACCAATGCAAATTATTTATATCTATATCACTCAAGTGTCACAGAAGAGTGACATGGATACCTAACTCTCATAAGCCTTAGTAGTGATAAAAAGCAGTAAAGCCTTAGCTTTAATGCAGTCTAGTTAAGTGACGTAAAACCATATACAAACTAAATGTTGGAGCAGAAGGGAGTTGACAGATTCCCACAGAAGCTAAGTATTCATCTCACGAAGAGGCCAAGTAGCCTTTATAAATCCCATAAAACACAAGACAACCTGTTCTTGGACTTATAGTTCAGTTTTCCTAGTAAAATCAGTGTGTCAAAACAGATCCTCATAACCTAAAAGACACATGCATTGCTTTACTCTCATAAAACCATAGTGTATCTTTTACACATTTTATCTTCATCCCCTAAAAGTCCTAGACATCTCTAATGTAGCAATGTTGAGCTTCAAACCCTTTTTGGTTATCTTTTCCATTATTTAAGTTTTTCTCATTCCAATGTTTCATTCCATGCTTTTCATTCATAATTCTACCTCAGAAAATATTCCTTCATCTCTGTATTCTTCTAAACTGCTAACTAGGTTATTCTTCATCATTAATGGAAGGTATACAATGAGATTATTTTCAGTGAATGTTTGTATTTAGTGTATTTCTAAAACCCTCAAAAATATCATATTTTAATATGATATTTGTAATAACTATTCAGTCCTTAGAACAGAAAAATAACACAGGTGTCATAAAAGATTCATGCAATTAGTCACTAGAATCAAAATGTGTGGCTTACAGTAACTGTTGCCTTCCTTCATAGGTGAATAAGAAGAGAAGAAAGAAAAACTCCATTTCTTAGGATATTTTTAGTTTTTAAGTTATAAAATAATTACAGTATTTCTTCATTTTCTTTACTCCCTCTTATCTAGTGGTTCTCAACCTTCCTAATGGTGTGGTCCTTTAATACATTTCCTCATGTTGTGGTGACCCCTAACAATCAAATTATTTTTGTTGCAACTTCATCTATAATTTTTTACTGTTATGAATTGTAATGTAAATATCTGTGTTTACTGATGGTCTTAGACAATTCTTGTGAAAAGGTCATTTGAATCCTCAAAGGCATAATGATCCACAAGTTGAGAATCATTGTCTTGAACCTTCCTGTACACCATTCCTTTTTCTTTTTTACTTTTATGGCTCCTTTTTTCATTAGATTTTGTGATATGCAAATGTGTATAAATGTGTATTCCTAAATATAGCCTACTCAGTGGGTACTATGTCCACACTGGGCATTACATGAGCACATAGAAGACCTCAGAGCCTGCCTCCTACAGTTCCCACTTTCTCCAACAGGGTCATGCCTGCTTCCTCAAGGCCACACCTCCTAATAGCAACACCCCCTATGGGCCAAGAGTTCAAACACGTGAGTCTACGGGGCAATGCCTATGAAAACCAAAACAATTACATTATTTACTTTCACTATGCACCTTAATTATCTTATTTTCTTTTTATTATTTTTTGAGGCAGGGTCTTACTGTTAACCCTAAACACACCATGTAATCTGAGCTCACCTTAAACTCACAGCTTATGTGCCTCAGCATCTTGAAACTGGGGTTGAGAATACATATTTGGAACCATGTCAGGGTTATGTCTATTATCTTCTTGTAACATTCTGAACTATATCTTTTTGTAATGTTAGTTAATCTTAAGACTTTTGTATTATAAAGTACAGAATACAAACATTTATTTTATTTCTGATTCATTTCTTCTTTAACATTTAAAACATGTATCAAATTAAAATAACAACAGAGTATGGCCAGAAATAAAGCTGAACAACAGAAACCTTCACTACATTCCCAGACATTGAAAGACATTTTTCATTGGCATCACTGATTTTTTATTAATTTTTTTTCTTTTATTAATTATTTCCTGATGGAGTAAAGATGCCATGGGTTGTTATCTCAAACAAACTATAAACAGACGCTGTGCTCCATTCATTTTCTGGACATCTAGACACAGAAACTGTATTAATTACAACACTGCTTGATCTTTTAGCTCAGGCTTCTTATTAACTAACTCTTACATATTAAATTAACCCATTTCTAATAACCTGTGTATCGTCACAAGGCTGTGGCATACTGGTAAGTTTCCAGCATGCCCTTCTTTTTCAGCAGCTATATGGTATTTCTCTGACTCAACCT
>NW_026068053.1:6455932-6459499 GCF_014885135.2 Alexandromys fortis | reverse complement strand
ATTCCTGACTGGCAGTATTCTAGCCTGCCATAGGCCAAAGCAGTTTTATTCATCAACCAATAAAAGCAACACATACACAGAAGCACATCCTACATCAAGAAATCATGAAAATTGGAAGAATTTAAAAACTACAATATTTGGATCTCAAACTGATTTGGAAAATATTGATAAAATACAATGAAAATATAACACAGTGTTTTCCCCTTGCCAGCAATTTACAACAGGCTCCTTGGGTTGTTTATGTTTACTTCATCTATGATACAGGAGCAGGCCAGAAATATTTATGAGGAGTTTGAAAGAACTCTCTATAACAAATAGGTTTATGAAGTTCTGTGGAAGGTTGTGGAAAATGCCAGAAATTTAGGAATTTAATCAGTCCTTGTTTCAAATAGATTTAAGTAGCCCAGTACTTGTCCTATGTGAAGAAGCAAAAACGAAAAAAATATCTGCTTTCTCTACAAGTCTCCCGTGAATAGTTACAGAGCCTCTCAAAGATGCAGACATTTAAATTAATGTCTAAGTATTAGAAATAACAAGTTTCAACCTTAGAGAACTCCTAAGGAAAGATCAATCATATCAGTGAAAGAAATGGGTGGGGCAATTTGCCCAAGGGCAGAACAGGATAGATGTGTTGGAGAACAATAATAAGTAAACAGCACTGGAAACAAGTGAACATTACTTCTGATATAAGAATAAGTAAAAAGAGTGTATTCACGGATCTTTTATGACTCAAAGACCAAGGTGTGGAGTTAAATTGCTCCAAGGTGATGGGAAGCTGCAGATATAATCCAAACATAGGGCTGTCATTGAATCCTATGCTGCTCATTATGCCTGAAGGCCCAAGGGCATTGAAGATCTTTGCTCTGTAATTGTCAAAACAGTATCAGCCCATCTTTAGCTTGTTACCAAATTAAGTCAGACTCCCAAGGTATAATCTGTAAACCAAATGACCTGGGGAGAAGGAAATATGCACTGGGTCAATTTCAACTGTCTGGATATGAGAAGAAAATCTAATGTTCTCAACTAGAAAGATTACACTGCCTCTTGTAAAGATTTCTCCAGTGTATAATTCCCATTTGGATGAGTTTTTACCTTGAATCAAACTTTAGTACGTTAGAGCCAAAGGACAACGGAATACAAATACACATTTAATACATATTTAAAACTTAAAAATGATATTCTACAATAAATGCAGAAGGCTGTTCTCTGCCATTGCTCTCATATCCACAGATCATGTGGGATGAGAGCATTGCTAAAAGGTCATTTCTTGGTAATGCCAGAGTCTTCTGAGAACCATTAGGAAAACAAATTATTCTTTTTAGCATCATTGCCCCAACATGAATTTCATGCAGCTTTATTTGCTATAGCCTATACATGGGTATACATGTACTCTTTTGAGTGTGTATAAAACAAATCTCTGCAAAAGACATCATTCCATCCAATCTTAACATTCACCTTGCAACAAAAGACAATGTCATCTCTGCAAGACTCTTACTTTCCTAGAGTAACTAATATTGGACTAATTGCCTTTATTCATTAGATTTATTATTCTATTACTATTATTGTTATTAAATATTAAAACATTTTGTTTTTTTTTAAAGAAACAAGTCAAATAGTGCCACTTTCTAAGCATTCAAATATATGAATCAATGGGGTCATTATTATTCAAACCACCATACACATAAACACCTTTATTTTGAGTCCACATTAATCAAGTTCCCTGGAAAAGAAAAATGATAATAGACTTTTGATAAAAATTTGTAGAATTGACTTGTTACTCTACTAGCCCTGTTACATATTTCTCAAATTATATTCAAATCCTCTAATTCTAAACCTTGACATCAAGAAACAGCACTTACGCAAAAGACAATTGGTAAGATGATGCCATTAAGATATTCTCTTGGGAAAATGATCAGATTGTGTCCTCTGAACTGACTCTGAACAGATATGAAGAGGGGAAATATGCAGAAAAAGTTCATGGAATATATTCTAAAAATAAATGTGAAGTTTTTCATGAATTTCTGACTATTGTGTATACAGTTTTTTTTTTTTTTTAGTTGGACAGGATGCGATGGTTAATTGTACCCCACTGGAGGCTCTCTGAGATATCAACTTGAAGACTGATAGAGACCATTTGATCCCAGGGAACTCCTGATTAGGAGGGAGTTAGGCTAACACATGTGACAACCTTCTATCCAACATGGTCATCCAGTAGTTTAAGCATAGCATGAATTCTTGTTTTGAGATATGCCAGTTGAGAATCTATTTATTTTGTCTCCTTTATTTCTAACTTTTCTTTATATTTCATGACAAAACTTAACTATTTTGTCCATGAAATGTTTGTTAATACATAGAATACTTATCTTATTGTAGATAAAGTATAGACAGATTTGTCACTATAAAAACTTTGGCGCATCCCTAATCATGTACAGAACATTGCCAAGGTTAAGTTGTAAATCACCAGAATGTGCATTGGTGATGACTCATTTGTGTCCATTCAGTCACATTGTTATCCCTGGTCTATTTAAAAGCTCATGCTGCCTGTTGTTTAAAAATTTATTTGTCTCATTCTCTTAAATCCCCACATTATAAACACTAGTAGTCCTGTATCTACTTTTCTCTTACTTGAGACAAAGGCTGGGATTCTAGGCATAAGCTAACACACCTAGCCTGCTTCTTTTATTTAATAATAGGCTCACATAATAACCTTAATATTATTAGACTATAAAAAATACTTTTATCTTTATTAGAGAACATTATGATATAATTTTACAAATATCTAACAGGTCTTATATAGTAACAAGTCAATTCAACAAATATTTTATCAGAGGGCTATCATTTTTATTGTATATCATGTATAGTCTTCAATCAAAAAAAAAAAAAAACATGATTTCTGTCATCCAGGGAAGACTTAGATTTGTGTGGAATGAAAATTAAATTGTTGACCGGCGACGCAGGCCCAGGCTGGGCAGCAGACCACCAACGCAAACCCAGGCAGGGAGGCAGAGCACCTGCTAGGCCCAGGTGGGGCAACAGACGACAGAACACGGGGGGGGGGGCAGGGGGGCGGGGGCGCAGGCCCAGGCGGGGCAGCAGACCACCGGCGGAGGCCCAGGCAGGGTGGCAGAGCACCGGGGCAGCGCAGGCTCAGGGAGCACCAGAGAGCACCAGGGAGGTACAGGAGGCGGCAGAAAGCTGGGACAGGCGCACAACACCAAGAGCAGATCGCCCCACTACAATTAAAGCAAAGAGGTAGGCTTTTGGTTGGTGAGATCCCTAGCAAAGAAGGAGCCAGGTCCTGTTCCTGAAGACCCTTCTGAGGGGCGGAGGGAACTGGGCCCCTGGCAGGAGCCAGGAAACAGAGCTACAGCATTTTGTAGGAGGAGACCCTGGCCAACAGGGAAACCTAACCCGGTTCTAAAAGACCCATTAGATAGCTTCCATAGGAGGAAATGGGCAGGCACCAAGGCAAGAATTCACCCAACAATCCGAAAAACAATATGAAAACACCAGAACCCAATGATCTTACAACAGAAGGACTTGAACACCCTAACACAGAAGAAGTGG
>NW_026068053.1:6443573-6448367 GCF_014885135.2 Alexandromys fortis | reverse complement strand
ACTCACTGCTCTTGGTTGGAAGCCTTAATGTAGGAGCAGAAAACTGTTCTTGAGCAAAGGACCTTGCCGAGAATGCAGGCTGGGGGGAGGGGGGGTCGTGTATAAGAAAGGCAGCCCTGCAGAAGGAGCTGGGGGAGGGGGGTTTGTGCTCTCTTCCGGGACTATCGCCCCTGGATAGCACACACTCACCCGTCCAGATGGAACTCTTCAGCACCTAAACAGGGCCGCCTGGTAGCCCAGTGATCCAGGGACAGAAGGAAGGACGGGGCAGGCAGTGCAGGATCCAGGAGAACACAGGAGCCCCTGGAGCCCAGTCTGAGGGTGCCGGGCTCTCTTACTGGGGACCTTGAGGCTCACTGCTCTGGGTGGGTAGCCTTAGAGTAGGAGCTTAAAGTAGGAGCTTAAAACTGTTGTTGAGCACTGGTCCTAGCATACAGCAGGGCAGGGTTGGGGGTCGCTGCTCAGCACTATTGATCATTCTGTCCTTCATCACAAGCTCTTCACCTTCTATTCCTGCGGGGACTGAAGAAATCACCTCATCATCTTATACTTGGCAGGCTTCCTAGTGTTTGCTGAAGCCCATAATACTTCACGTATTTACATGTTAACAGTTTGGTTGATTTTAAGCCTGTAATCAACTTTTAGAAGATATCCAGAACCTATTCCCTTTCACTTTTGGAAGAGTTGCATTTACTAAATTTGTATTACTCCTACAAATACCTTTGGATTTCATGCAGTAAATCATTCCTCTTTAAGAAAAGGTAATTAAAAACCATTGCTACTGAAGAAGTGCCTAGTGACCATAATGTCTGAATCTCGGGAAACAATGCCTGCAAATGTCCACATAAATACATACAACAGAAAAACATCCTTAGTCTCACACTGTGACTTTTGGGGGAACATTAACGATCCGTGTGGGATCCTTGCCATCTAGCTTATATTTTTGAATTGTCTAGCAAAGTAGGTTTCTCTGTGACTCTTCATATGTTTCCTCTTTCTGTTCCTTTATTTTTTTCTTCATTTCTTCCTTCCTTTCTGTTTTTAATTATTTCTTCTTTGTACCTTCATTTTTCTCATTTCTCTCTGACCTTGTCACTTCCTGGAAGCCTGCTTAAGCCTCTTCATCCCAGCATTCATCTCTGTTTTCATATCACCTCCATTCTTTTTTCTCTCTCCATTGGGGCAAAAACAGGCAAGTCAGGTCCTGTTCTGACCAATAAGGTCCTTTTCTAGTCAATTGGCCTGTCCAATATGTGATGTTGGCATGGGTTACCTTGCTCAGTACAGTTATTTTTTTTCAGATCCATACATTAAACTGAAAAACTCATAAATTGGCTTTTCTTTGTAGCTGAATAAAATTCCATTTGTAAAGTACCACATTTTCATTATTTCTTCAACAATTGATAAATTCCATTTATCAGGCATTGTTAATACAGAAGACCCAATCATGTAAGTCTGTGGGAGGATATAGAATCTTTAGGTATATGCTTATACCTTATGGGTTCTGGGAGATCCCTTTTACCCATGCCTGGTGCATTTTCAAAGGCCTTACTTTCAGTTAAAACAGCCCAGAAGGATTGTATAGTAGGTGAAAATACTCTTGAACATGGTTGTTTTCAGTCCAGTTTTGTATCTCACTAGAAGTAAAATAAGAAACACTGTGACTATGAACTATCACAAAAATGGAGTATTTTTCATGTGTCTGCCATATATAACTGAGTGAGATAAGATGTTTCATTATGTCTCGCCTGTTGCTTACTTGCATGGGAATGCATCTAAGAGGGCTGCAGCAATATCAAAATAGGTTAAGGTACATTTGCACCCTCAGTGACAGACCCATGTCCTATATATTCTATCTGACGGTCATTACAGGACAAGTGGACTCTTGCATGTCTTATCATAACATCTGCTTGCTGTGGTATCAATGGAGTACAGGTCTGGTATGACAGAAGAGCATGAATGTCATAATATTTTAAAGGAAGGCCAAAGGCCTTAGATATTTTACAACCTGTGTTAACTACTCTGTAAGTAGACTTTACATGAATCTAATGTTCAGCCTACAGTGATACATGAGTGAGAATGGCTCATAATGGCCTGCACATTACTAACAGCATCTTCTTCCTGATTTCCGGGGTCCAATAGGCTATAGACTGGCTCATGTAAGAACATCAGGATTCTGTTTCATGTTGAACTTTCGTTGTCTATTCCCCTCCCTACTAGTTGACCCCACACTGCCTAGCCCCAAACCTGTCAGTTCTCTTTTCCCCCTCTAGGCCATCAATAAAGTGAGGTCTCTGAATACAACCCAGTTGTCAATACAGACCATCACAGGCCAAGTCTGTTGACTCTCCAGCAATGTGGTTTGTGTTATTTGTGTCACCACAGCTATACTGTTGACTGACACTGCTTGTTCATTTCCAACTGCCCGGACCCAAAATAATTACACAGAAACTGTATTAATTAAATCACTGCTTGGCCAATAGCTTAAGCATTTTTCTAGCTAGCTCTTATAACTTAAATTAACCCATTTTTATTAATATGTGCATCAAAACAANTAAAAAAAAGAAAATTAAATTGTTACATGCATGGTGATTTGAACAGCAATGGACCCCAAACATTCAAATATTCAACTCCTTAGGAAGTGACAGTAATTGAAAGGATTAGAAAATGTAGCCTTCTTAGAGGAAGTATGTCACTAGGGACTATCTTTATGCTTTAATGGCCCCACCAAGCCCACTGGTTTTCTCTCTTCCTACTGCATTCAGATCCTACTTTAGAACTCACAGCTGCCTGGTCTTCCTGTATGATGCCATGCTCTCCACTGTGAGGATAATGGACTAAATCTCTGATGCTGTAAGAAAGCCACAATTTAGTTAAGAAGAATTTAAGTAAGAATTAATAAGTAAAGGAGTCTCTTAACAGCAATAAACCACTGACTAAGGCAATGTACAAAAAAGCAATGTGACATACCAGCTCCAGGTTACAAAAGTTCATATAAATTGTCAGTCTCCTAAAGAAACATACTAATCTGTGGTCAGAAAGAATTTTAGAGCACAAAGCTACCAACTTTCCACATCAGTGAACTTTCTGCAATACAACCAACAGTATAATTTATTAGACTATCATTTAAATAATGATTTTAAGTTTCATTCTTACTTTCCATTCCTAGAGATGTAATATTTGTAAATAAAAAAATTCCCAACTCTGTGAAAAGAGATATACACTTTTGTTTATGAACCTAGTTATACAGAAAAAAAAAAAACTGAATAGCACTTGCCCTCTGTGGATCTCACCATATTTTAAAGACAGCATTCAATTATTCCTTGCAATATTCTAGGAATACATCAGTATGAGATTACTTGTATTATGCAGAGCACCTTTCCTCCCTGGACCTTGAAGGTGCCTTTTACAGAACTGGGCATAAAAGAAGGCAATTCTCATAGTGCTCCAGGGAGATGGGAAAATATATTAACACAACGGAAAGACCAAATTACTGTTGGTGACCAGGGAAATAAAAGTCACTGTAAGTGAAGGGGCTAGATGCCAGGTACAGGGAAACCAAACACCAGTGTTGCCTATTTTTTAAAGCATCAAGCCTTCCTATAACATACATATGCCTGTCTGTATTCATGGAGCACAAGTGGAGACCAAAACATAAGGCCAGCTAATGGAAAAGAAAAATCCCTATTTATTCCAGGTATTCAAGAATCAGAACAAGCAGAGTTGCTGAGGGTATGCTCAGTTGGTCTCACTTTTGTTCACTTGTTTGTTAGTTCACATATCTCACAAACACTATCTGTGTACTATGCTGTGCAGAAAAGATGCATGAAATTAGCTAGACAGTTCCAGGAGTTCATTATATTTTCTAGTGCACATCTTTCAATAACAAGATGTTATGATTTGGGTATGGTATTTTAATCTCACAAAGCTTCATTTTTTGATACTTAATTAACATTTAATGTTATCAAGATAGAAGTTTAATTTGACTGTATCTTTGAGAAAAGTAATATGGATTACACAGATCCTTCAAAATGGAGCCTCCATGATTGAATCTAGGTGTTGTTTGAATAAGTGTGGAGATTAAAAGATTGCATCTATGCATGTGTGCTCCATGTCTTCTCCCACAGAATGCCTGCAATACCTCAAACTGACAGCAAAATGGTTATTGTTAGAAACAAGCCCGTGAAACATCAGAAATGTGTGTTAAGAAACTTCTCTTCTTTCTCACCCCATTCAGGCTTTAGCGTTGTGTTTTTGGAAACAGAAAACAAATTCATACAAAAGCTACATAGAAAAAGCTTGAAATCCATGATCAATACCGTGATGTTTATCACTATGTCTTCTGTGTCAGGCATAGTGCAGGGAACTCAGGAAATATTTATCAAACAAATAGATGACTTCTCTCAAAGACATTGAAAGGACAGAAAGGTAAACTACGTTACTTAAAGCCATATTGAATTTCTCTGCTTTTCTCTGCTGCATTCCTAGCAGGTTTCAAATAGTATCAGCCTACAGATTGTAACCTGATCTCTCTCTCTCTCTCTCTCTCTCTCTCTCTCTCTCTCTCTCTCTCTCTCTCTCTCTCTCTCTCTCTCATACAAACACACACACACACACTTTATGGAAATAGGAGTTGATTTTCAACATGGTTAACCAAATCTCCGCAAGAAGATGAATATGAAATGGGACATATCCTTATTATCCATCCTCATTTCGACAACGCATTTATGTCATTCCTAGCTTAAGCAACATTTCTGTGCTAGTTAAGGTAGTTAGCAAATTTCCTACTATTGC
>NW_026068053.1:6436978-6438781 GCF_014885135.2 Alexandromys fortis | reverse complement strand
CTTTCTTTTCTTTCTCTCTCTCTCTATATATATACATATATATATATATACATATATATATACATATATATATTCATCTTGGCTATATTCTGGTGTGGGAGATCCATTGGTCTGTGTGTTGCTTTTTTTTTGGTTAATGAATAAAGAAACTGCCTTGGCCTGTTGATAGGGCAGAACTTAGGTAGGTGGGGAGACGGAACTGAATACTGGGAGAAAGAAGGACAGAGTCAGGAGATGCTAGAGATAGATGTGCTGGAACTTTGCTTGTAGTCTACAACCTCATGGTGATATACAGATTAGTAAAAATGGGTTAAATTAAGATGCAAGAGTTGGCCAATAAGAAGCTAGAGCTAATGGGCCAAGCTGTGTTTTAATTGATAGAGTTTCTGTGTGATTATTTCATTTCTGGGTGGCTGGAAAAAACAAGCAGCTCACCCCAACAATATTCTTTTAAGACATTGGACAAAAGCAGCTTTTTACTTAATGAACAGCAATAAAATATATTCACAGCATACATCACATCCTGCATCACTACACAATCTTATTTGGTAGTCCTACCTACACCATCTCTGTATCGGGCAACTATAGAGATGAGTGGTGTCACATCTAACACTTTATTAGGCTTTGGTATTGGTTTGATTATAGCAGGCATCTCAGTGACTTGAAAGAAATCTAGACCCAGGATAGCCTGCATGGCGTTAGTGGCAGGCTTTGCAGACACTTTACAACACTGCTGTAAATATGTGTAGCTAGAAATTGCCATTCAAGCACTACAATTCAAGCTTCTTCTCTTCTCCATGCCTGAGATTTAAACCTCATTAAAACTGTTTGCTTGGCTTGACTGTGCCATGCTACCTAATTGCAGCTTTCTGAACTTTTGGTAACACCAATGTGAAGGAGTACAGGGATAGATAACAGGGAACATGGCTGCTTAGCCTGTCCTAAAAGGATCATAGCCTGTTCAAAAGACATTCGGGCTTTTCTGCTTCCATCTCATATGGTCTTCTTTATCAGGGTATACAGAGGATGGAAACTTGAATAAGGTAGAGCATGAAAATTCACTAGCATCCTAGGAGTCCCAAGAACACTTGCAGGTCTTTCACACTTGCAGGCACTGGCTGCTAAGTTCTTTCAATAACCTCAGCAGGAACAGTGCCTGCCTTGTGGGGCATCTTACAACTCTGCCTGGCCTTGTGTTTTATATAAATTGCCCTTTCCCCAACTTTATTACTTTAGGTGCATCTGTATATGCATGTCTTTTAGATGTTCCCCTAAATCTATAAAAATATTCATGGATTATTATTATGTCTTCTATGTAATGAAAACTTTTTATAGGTGTAAAGACAGGAGAACAAAGCAAGGCCTAGGGCTACCATCTCCTGAAAAATAGTGGGTCTATGGCGATAAATGTAGGAAAGTACTCTAAAGGTCCAGTGTTGACAGTTTTGTGTGAATACAAGTTGCTCTTAGTATCTGACAGCTAAGGGAATACTTAAAAATGAATTATTAAAGTCTAATAAAACCTATCACCTTTTGTATCAGTTGTTCAGTGGAAGAAAAGTGCTGAGCTCAGCCACGTGGATGAGGAGAACTATCTTATATAATTCTTTATAATATATGATGATTCTTTAGAAGCAGCCTGGCTTCTTTACAGACTATACTGTGCTAGAAATGGCTTTGGACTGATCAAAAAAACCTTATACCTGGTGAACCTAAAGAAGCTAAATAAGAAGGTGAACCCAAGAAAAAACATATAGTTATCCTCTTGGCTAAGGGAAGTAGATAAAATTGCCTGGGAGAAAA
>NW_026068053.1:6428035-6434711 GCF_014885135.2 Alexandromys fortis | reverse complement strand
TTTCCCTCCCCCTCCCCCAACCAAGTCCTCCTCCCTCATTAGCCCAAAGAGCAATCAAGTTTCCCTGCCCTGTGGGAAGTCCAAGGACCACCCACCTCCATCCAGAGAGAGCACAAGCAAGGAACTCAGGACCGCGAGGGGTGCACCCACACACTGAGACAATGGGGATGTTCTATTGGGAACTCACCAAGGCCAGCTGGCCTGGATCTGAAAAAGCCTGGGATAAAATTGGACTCACTGAACATAATGGACAATGAGGACTACTGAGACCTCAAGAACAATGGCAATGAGTTTTTGCTTTGTGGGAGCCTAGGCAGTTTGGATGCTCACCTTACTAGGGAAAAAAGATCTTACCCATCATTGACTACTATAATATAAAATGTTGACTCCTAAAAAAAAAAAAAAAGGTTAAGGGAGGATGAGTAGCTAGGTGTTGTGCACCTCTGAACCAACTTACCATTGAGAGAGCCCACAGATAACTAGATAATCATAAGCAAGCAGAAAATGCTCCGTGATACACATTCACCTATGATCATAATATCCGATATTAAAGGAGTGGAGGATGACCAAAATGAGATGGCCTTTTTAAATTGATCTAAGATTATCTTTAACAGGTTTTAACTGCATCAAAATCCAAATTTGTCAGACAAGCTCTAACATTTTTCTAATCAGTAACATCTTCATAATGAACTGAAGCAGTTATAAACATTAACAGATCAATACTATAATTGTATTATAAAAATTAACAACGTACACACAATTTGTCAAATCACAATTCTCTTAAATCCATTCTAATCAAAGGACAAAAAAGTTTCTGTGATGGGTGATCTATGAGTCTTTTTCCTTTCCTTGAGTCCAATTGTATCGTTGCTTTTAACTTTCAAACCTAAGTTTGAACTGGCCCAGTCTCTGAATAGCTCCAAAACTTTTATGCAGTTCCTTCTCATCTATGAGGAGGGACTTCAATATCTCTTTGCCTCCATATTAGAGCTCTATTGCTTTAACAAGTGTTTTTCCCCACAGGGAAATTTTTCTGAGGCCTCAGTTCTTAGGTCCTTTATTTCAATAGCACATTGAACACTATACTGGCAAAAATAAGTCCTGTGACCAAAATATAGTATAAATAAACTGTCAAACATTCCATCAGCATTCTTGGGCAGGCTTCTAAGTAAATAGGATTCTCTTAGGTCTGGAAATGTGTGCAGTAGTTCCACCAAGAAGTTGGGAATCACCAACCAACACCACAATCTTCCTTCCTTTCTCAGACTACAGCATGACATTAGAAGGATAGGAACACAGGTTTAGCAGTCTCACTTTGACTTTTCTGTGGGGCCACCAGTGGCTCTAATGTCCTCCAGCCATTCCAGAATCCATCATGCCTCATTCTCCTCTTGGGAAAAAGCACAAACATGCTCTTAGCCCCTTATTAAAACAGGATCAGGTTCTTTCTATAATCCAGTGCAACATTCATTTAATTTTACTTTAGCCAAGAACATTCTGGTGCCATCATGCCAAAATCCGAGGCAGATTGCTCAAGAAGTTTAGAGTAAAAAGGGCATGATTTAAGGCATTATTTCCAGAAGACCAGAAAAACTTTTCCATTTATAAACAAAATGAGTTCTGGTCACTGTGGATTAGTCTTATCAGAAGAAATAAATCCACCTTTTCCGCTCTTACCTCCCTTAACTTGATTTCTAGTTTGTACTTTAGGAAGTATAATTAATTGTACCAGTCTCTGGCCTGTCTTTACCACAGAAATCCCATGAGGTTGGATGAGTCATAACCTTGATTTCTTCTTTAAAATCAGTGTCAATGATTCCTTCCTTAGTAGCCCTAGTTTTCCCCAATAATTATCACACAGCGCCTTCCTGTAAAGGTCCATAAAGCCCAGTGAGAAGAGCTTGAATCCCCATTTCAGAAGTGAAACCTATGCAGTTGAAAGAGCTGGGATCTGCCCCTGCACCGCCTGCAGTTGCTCTGCAAAGGCCCTGAATGGATTTCCTTGTGGGGGAACAGGCTGCTAGATCACCCCATAGATTTGTCTTGGAGCCTGATGTGGATCCCTCTGCTCATTTTCCCCTTAGGTACCTCTCTTTGATCTCCATCCCTTAGTCCAGTGTTTTCCTCTCCTACATCTTCCAGTATAATCCCAGGTTTTTTTTTTTTTTTTTTTTTTTTCTTTTCTCACTCCTGGGTTTACTCTTTTTTCAGGACACTGATTGATCTGATGTTCCATAAGACCACACCTGAAGCCCTACAGCCCTTCTTCTCTCTAGGCCTTGATTCCTTTGTTGTGAGAGAAGATATTTAACTGTCTTTCCCTGTAAAGCAATGGCTACAGCCAGACCCTGTGTATACAAACGGCCAATATCTAAACAAGTCGAAATATAATCAGAGATGTCACCTTTCTTTCTAAAAGGCTTTAAAACAGCTTTATATACTGCACTAGCATTCTGAGATGCTTGGCTATCTATCTACTACTGAGTGGTTCTAACACACACCAGAAACTGGCTATGGCGGCAGCTCCCAGAGGTCTCAGCAGTCCTCCTGGAGGCCAGCAGTGGTAGCAGCTGCTTGCAAGTCAGCCACACCACTTTTACTTTCCCACACCTAGAAGCAGTTCAAAAACCAAAAATGGTGGCAACTCTGCCACAAGTGTGGGAGTGGTAGAGTTACAAAATCTACAAATTCTAAAAATTTCTGTACTTGTTTCTGTTGGCTATCAAAATGGACCAAAGTAAATGTAAATACAATTGAATATTATTTCTTGGTCAATATCTACAGTTGTATACAATCTTACTCCCAATAAATATCACTGCCTTTTTTGCATATTCAAGTGCTCATCTTTTACTTCTACAGCTGCAGTGTCTTATTCATCTGTGGTGCCCCTCACATTGTTCTATTTTACCACTGGCCGCATGTCTAGTCACCATCTGTCCTAGCCGCATGCTAAGTCAAATCTCCTGTCAATGATATTGAAAGAGCAAGACTAGGCCTGAACCCTCTAACCTTTATTCAAGGTGGAATGGATCCACTTCCGTGGGTCATCTTAAGATCCAAAACAAGTATCTATGCCATAGGTCAAGATACCCTGTTTGTAGCAGCTACCAAAGTTAAATCTCCTGTAAATAACCTTGAAGGAGCAAGACAAGGTCTGAATTCTCTGACCTTTAGTCAGAGTGGAATGGACTCACTTCTGAGGGAACTCACAAATTTTTAACTTTTATTTTAAGATTTTTATTATTTTAAACATGCAATAAATAATACTCTTTATTCTTAAAAAAATATTTCTGGTCTCAAAACAGAAACAATCATCCTTGAATCTGTCAAAATAAAAACATTATTAAAGCAAGATTTAAATAAAAGTCCAGAATTTATGTTTTGCCTTTATTAATCTCATGAATTCCATTTGATTTTTTTAAGGCAAAAAGAAATAACATGGTAGAAAGAGTATGACAAATACCCATGAAACTACTCCAAAGTGATGTATCACTGAGATCGCTTTAAAGACTAAGGCAACAAATATCCTTGTTGATTTTCTGTTATGAAAACAGTGTGATAAATTTTGTGATGATAACCAAAGGAAGCATTTTTGCAGTGATCCATATATAAAGGTTAAATGCTGTAATATGATTCAAGCTGGTGGAGTAAGCTTGCTTATTATTTATTTTAGAAAATGCATCTGGGGAAAAGCAGGCACCATTAAATAAACATGTAGTAATAACTCAAAAAGGAAAATAACTATGTATGTATCAGAAACAAATACAATAGAGATGACTAATGACACATTGCAAGTCAGTCTGAAAATGAAGGAGATACATGCTAATGTGTGCAATGTCACTGATAATTTAAATGTGGCATGAGTATACCAAGGCTATTCCAAAACAAACTGTGTACATAAAAGCACAACTCATTTGCCAAGGGAAGAGCCATGTGATTGCTGCTTATCTATCTCATTTCAGATGTGTTGGAATAGAAAGCATGTTTGTGATCAAAATATTCTTTGTAGTATAAAGATAACATTTTCAAGCAGATTATCAAATTTAGGAAAAGAACAATTTTTCACATGAGTTTGAAAGACAGATGGGTATGGAAAACACTACAATGCCCACACACATATCAATTGAAAATTGATGTCTTCAAATATTATTGTTAAGCTTAATGGGGCATTGTTATATTAGGAAATTATTGATGATTTAGGATAAAAGATATGCCATTTATATGCATTGGAAAAGGAAGAAAATAATAAAATAAAAATAGGTAAACAAAAATATATGGCTTTGAGCAAGATGATAAAATATTGAACATAATTATTATAGTTCATAACTTAGATACAAGCTATGTCAAGGTGAAAACACTGTCTGGAAAGAGAACAAGGAGCAGGTCAATGATAATCAACTAAGATAAGAATGATCTCATTAATAAACAGTTTTCAGTCTGGAGAGAAGGGAAATTTGAGTGCAGAGTGGATGTCAGAATCTTTATGAGACCAGAATATGCAAAGTGCCTCTAGGGCCTCTAGCTAGAGTTCAACACTTCACCCAGGGAGACTAGTAAGAAATGGAGGTATGAAGTCATACAAGCTACGAAGGCACACCTACCATTTAACCAAACCCCAATGTGATTCTCATCCTGGTTTCTCATTCAAGAAGAAATTCTAGGGGCCAGGTGAAGAAAGTGCATTATATCTCATGCTGACACGTTCATTGAAGTATAATCACCATCCAGGGAACTCTGCTTGTTTATACCCTAACAATTCTCATGGCTACCCAAAAGGTGAGATACATAAAGTCTGACCCCACAAGAAATATATTGGTTAATTATGTTTCCCCCTCACTACCCACTGCTATGCAATTCAGAACAAAGTTTTTTAACTACAGGTTAAATTGTACATCCTGGAATTTGAGGAATAAAGTCATAGAGTCTAAACATTTTTTTTGTGGGGAAGGGGTTGCATGTCTG
Organism: Alexandromys fortis; assembly: GCF_014885135.2. Taxonomy (NCBI): domain Eukaryota; kingdom Metazoa; phylum Chordata; class Mammalia; order Rodentia; family Cricetidae; genus Alexandromys; species Alexandromys fortis. Next base: position 6,429,749 of record NW_026068053.1, on the reverse strand, counting down.
GTTTCTGATATTTATTTTTGAGATTTATGTTGTTATATCTGTAATTTATTCTTCTTTATGGAATATTTATTTATCCTTTCATATGCTGATGGACATCTAAGCTCTTTTCAGTATTTGGTCTTTGATTGTAGTGAGTTTTTTTTTTTTTTCTTGCACTTTTTTTTTTATTCAGGGTCTTATGTAGTCCATTTTATCTTAGAATTCTATTTATCAATGGTTTCAAACCTTCCTAATCCTGCAAGCCTTTAATACAAATGCTCAGGTAATGATTCTTAATTTTTTTTGATAAATTCCCAAAACTTTACTGTTTGCTTAATTCTAATTGAACTGTGATCTTACTCTTACGTTTTACAAGAACTGCAGAGTTCTTCCCGTAAGACTGGTTTGAAATTATATCAGTCTTATCAACTAAAAAAACTAAAGAAAGCATTACATAATTGGGAGAATTGAAACAACTAGATGAAATTTGGGGATTCTGTTAAAACATAAAAACTAGAGAGAAAGCAAGAGAAAAAAAGCTTTCAATATAAGCTACAAAAAAACTTGAAGGAAACTATTCTATGTTTCAAAATTAATAAATCTTTTATGAGGATTGCCTTATCTGTTTTCTTTCTTTTTTTTTGTATTAATTAAATTACTGCTTGGCCCATGATCTCTAGCCTTTTACTGGCTAACTCTCACATCTTGATTTAACCTATTTCTGTTAATCTGTATATCACCACAAGGTTGTGGCTAACTTGGAAAGATTCAGCATGTCTGATCTGGCAGTTCCATGGCTGCTCTCGGACTCTGCTTTCTTCCTCCCAAAATTCAGTTCTGCCTTCTCTGCCTACCTAAGTTCTGCCCTATCAGGCCAAGCAGTTTCTTTATTGATTAAACAGAAGGAGCTCCTACACCATGGTCATAGGAATTCACCCTGGTGTCTCACATATGCCCCACAATGCTCTACAACTGAATCATACCCATAGCCTTGGTTTTATGCTTTATTTTAAGAGAGAGTCCCTAAGTTGTCCAGACTGGCCTTGAACTCATTTTGTAGCCTAAGCAGATCTTCAATGATAATCCTCTTTCTCACCTTCATAAGGTCTATGGCACTAAGGTTAGGTTCACATAAAAATATGTCTATTATTATTTTATTTACTATAGACATGTTTCATTTTTTCACAAGACTGCATGTAATGATTCAGGAAAATGTTGTATTTACTGATTTACTTAGATAGTATGTAGTGTCTCTCACTGTTTGGAAGTCTTTAGTATAAATTTACTGAATGTATTTCCATAAATGTTTACCCCTGTTGTGTTTGATATACTGAATGGTATACATTGATGGAACTGTGGATGCAGTTGTGTGTATTCATATTTTGTTTTCTCTATTTCATTGTTCTACTTGTCAGCTTTTCTGCCAGCACCATACTGCTTTTATTGCTATAACTCTGTAATACAGCTTGAAATCTAGACTAATGATCCATGAATCATTGCTCTTTAGGTGCAGAATTTCTTTGGCTGTCTATATTGTTATGTGCCATGAAATTTAATATTTTTTCTATCTCTGAAGAATGTCACATAGATTTGCAATGAGATTGCATTGAATCTGTAATGGTTTTTGATAGAACGGTCATTTTCACAATATTAACTCTCCCAATCCATGGAATGGGAGATGTTTCTGTCTTGTAGTGTAATCCTCTGTTTCAGAGTTAAAATTCTCATGGTAGAA
>NW_026068053.1:6410103-6422172 GCF_014885135.2 Alexandromys fortis | reverse complement strand
TCTGGAGTAGGGTGTACAATTCTTCTTATTTCGGGATCCCTTGATTCTGGTGAAGTCATGTTGCCTTTCAGGTTGTTGGAGGTATTTTTGCATCAGCGCCTTCCCATCTCCTCGTTCAAATAGAGCCAGGAGAGGCCTGGTGTCTTGGTCCAGTCTTTGCTCTGACCGAGTCTCTGGGTGTATCTCTTCAGTATAGAAACAGGGACTTCCCGTCGAGCTGGAACTCCTCAGCAAGCAAACATAGACGACCGTCCAGATGGAACTCCTCAGCACTGCTCTGGGTGGGTTGTGGATGCAAGCCCGATGTCTCTCCTGGTGCCCAGACTGGATCTCCTTGCTGCTTGGGTGGCTCGTAAACTAAGAGTTTACCTTGCTTGCTACAGTCAGGCTATTGGGACAAAGGAACTACCACCCTCCCATTTGCCCTCCCGATTTGGATTCGGTCCCAGTGCCCGAACAGGCTGAGCTGGGAGATGTTATGTGGTCAAAGAGGGGAGGGAGTCAGACGGTGGGGGGGAGGGTTGTGGATGCAAGCTGGGTGGGATAGGAATAGAGAGGAGGTATCGGGCTGTATAGCCCCTGAGGATGACCAGGAGTGGTAGTAGGGATGAGGAACGTCTGCGTTCCCTGTCCTGGGCTGCTGCTGCGGTCAGAAACTCACTCACCCCAGTGATGTCTCTCCTGGTTCCCGGACCGGATCTTCTTGCTGCTTGGGTGGCTCGTAAACAAAGGCCCTCATCTGTTTTCTTAACATTAAAATGGTGATTGTAGGGAAGTATATGCAGTGTTTCCTATCTCTGCCAAGTCGTTGCTGCCTCCTCATCCCATTTGTCAGTATAATTTGTGAATCATTTCAATTGTTCCCTGAGTACTGTTTTTCATACCTGCATATAGCACAATTGATCAACCTTGAAATACAAGTGCATTGAATTAGAGAATTATTATTGCCACCTATTATTTAATCACCCTTTTTTATCCTAGTAAATAATCATAATGCAGTGCGTTTAACTAGGAAATCACATCTCCAAGTCTTTGATAGGACATGCATAGTTCTTTCTCAGAATTTAGAGCAAGTTACTTTCACTTTATAAAATAATAAAAACTGTCCAGATTCCTTGAATTTAATACTCTACAAACCAAGACTGACCTTGAACTTGTGCTACACCTGTTGCGGCTTCCTTGAATAACTGATCAGTAGTATCATTTGTCTTCCATACAGTCTGTTACCTGCTTTCTGAATGATGCTGTGATGACTTTATATGTAGTCATCTTTATCATGAAGTGCCCTTGAGGATAGGCTGAGGATGACATATCAGAAACTAGAAAGATCTATACCCATGCGAAAACTTAAACTGCCAACCTCATCTTTCACTTAAAAAGTAAACTCTTCACTGTAGTTTATCTCTCTTTTTCAACTGTTTCTATCCACATGGAGTCTAAAACAAGATCTAAAACATGCAAAGAATCAGATGATAAGAGTCACACAGGACCCCTGAAGCAAGAAGTGACCTAGGATACATAATTGACTCTTTGAAAAGATGCTTCTGTTTTTCAAGTAGGATTTCCACAGTCTAAGTTAATGTGTATATATGTGCATAGACACATATAAACATGTTCATGTGTTGCTATATCAAACTGAAGTAAAAGGACTTAAGCAAAGTCATAAAATATAAATGGAAGATGAACAATAACTCCAGAGGTAAAGTGAAAACATTAATAATAATGGCAATAATAGGTGGTATATTGGCTTATTTGAAAAAAAAATAGAATTTAGATGTGAAAGAAAAGAAAAGGAAAGAGAACAGTCTAAGTGAAGAAAAGGCAGAAAGCATAAGATAAGAAATGTTCTGATGGGAGCAATGCCCTCACTTAGTAGATGCAAGTTAGATATTTTTGTTCAAGACATAGCAGGCTTTCACTTCCTACCCACGTTTTCTGTACTGGAGGAGGTGTTCTACAAACAGAAGAAGATGCAGAGTGTCTGCCCATGTGTCTCGAGGGCTAAAGCATGTTACAACCTCTGAAAGAAGGCCTTTGTACACTATAGAATTCTGGGAGTCCAGAAAGATATGCCCAGTAAAGGTGCTTTATTCCTTTAGAAAATTGATTCAGGAGAAATAAATATCTACTCCATTAGTTGCTTTTCTGTGGCTGTGATAAAAAGCCACAGACCAAAAGCGACTAATAGAAAGAGTTAATTTTGGCTTACAGGACCAGAGTTTTGAGTCAATAAGCAGAGATGACTTGACTGTAGATGTACAGTACTGTAGGTAGAACATGAGTCTCTTAATCTCAGGATCATGGGTTCAAGCCCCATGTTGGGCTCTATTTCTAGGTAGACTTTTCTTTCCCACCTGCAAGTTTCCAAATAAACTACACAGAGACTTGATATTAGTTTTAAATGCTCAGTCAATAGCTCAGGATTATTACAAACTAACACTTACAATTTAAAAATAACCCATTTCTATTAATCTATGTGTTCCCACTTGGCTCATGATATTTCCTGTCCTCCAGCATGTCTTGCTCCCTTCTGTGTATCCTGGTGACTCATCGACTCTGCCATACTTCCTACCAGCTTTCTTAGTTTGACTCACCCACCTATATTTTCTGTCTGGAAAACAGTCAGGTACTTCTCTATTAACCAATGAGAGTAATATATATTCACAGTGTACATAAGGATTATCCCATAGCACAGTACAAGAAACTGAAAGATTACATCTTTATTTGCAAGCATGATCATTAACAGTAAATAGTACAAACTCATGAAACCTGGCACCACTCAGGTATGTCCTCCTCTTCCCATGACCTTTTGAAGCAGCACCACCTACCGGGTACCTAGTTTTCAAATAGTTAAGCCTATGGGGAACATTTTTCATTCAAATCATCATATTACACTCCTTGGTCACCATAGACTCAAAGGCTACATAAATATATAATATGAATTTGCTCAACTTTAAATATTTCCAAAATCTTTCTCTGTCTCCATGCTGTTTTGTTGATAGAGGCTGCTTGTTTATTCCCTGAAATAATGACACAGAAACCATATTATTTGCAATACTGTTTGGCCTATAGCTTAAGCATATTTCTGGTTAACTCATGTCTTAAATTAACCCATCTCTATTAATTTGTGTATTGTCACAAGGCTGTGGCTTACCGGGTGAAGTTCCAGTGGTACTACATGGCTTCTCTCTGATTCTGCCGTCTTTCTCTCAGCATTCAGTTTAGTTTTCCTCACCTAGCTCTCTGTTCTGCCCTGCTCTGCTATATGCGTAAAGCAGTTCTTTTGTTTTTGTTTTTGTTTTTTTTTTTTAATTAACCAGTGGTATCCACAGCATACAGAGGGGGGATTTCTGATCACTGTTTTACAACCCAATGTCCAAATTCTCTTCTGAGATTGAAAGCAATCTCTTAACTATGGCTACATGTAAAACAAAAAGCAATTTGCAGACAGATTATTTTAATCAATTCAAATGATACATACATCCTTTCCTTTTTTATACAGCTCTTCAATAATGTATCCCTATTTCTCCCTGTTTATATATAGAGATAATCACTGAACATTAAACAGATGAGGAAAGGGCACAAAGGCATACTCTGGTAGTTAAGCAATGGCAGTGGAATAAATGACCACAAAGATTTAAAGTTTTCAAGTAAATGTACATCTTGAACCTAAACAATTAACCACTAGATGTATTTAATGGGAGAAGGACAATAAGAGTTGAATTGCATGCATTTATGGAGGTATCAGAGCAAGAGATGAGCATGGAAGCTGAATCAAAAATGTACTCAATACATCCCATTCCATTAAGTTTAATGAAACAAGACTGGAGTGTATTCTGTATCTGTATATCATTGTAACAAGTCTCTTTCTGTCTCACCAGCTCCCAAATAATGACATGGAATCTTTTTATTAATTATGAAAAGTTAGCCTATAGTTTAGGCTTGTTGCTAGCTCTTAAGACTTACATGAGCCTATTTATATTCATCTGCATTCTGCCACATGGCTCATAGCTGTCAACTCTCTATTGTATATATTGCTTGTTCTTTGTCTCCTCACATCTCATCCTTTTTCTTTTCAGTTCTTTTTCCCAAGAAGTCCACCCTAATCTCTTTCTGCCTTGATATTAGACATTAATCTTCTTCTTAAACAAATCAAAAGGCACCTTGACAAAGTCACCTATTAGCAATGTAAACAAATGTTCCACAACAGATCATTCTTTTTTTAAAATTTGTGTTATGTATTCATACATAGACAATTTTTTTGGAGAAAATGGATAAACTCGAAGCAATTATTAAAGAAAATAAAAATGGATTATTAACATTTCTCAATTAAATTTTTTTTCAGAAGAATGTTAGGGAAAATACATACCATCCTTTGGCTACTTTATCTGTTTCTAGTTCCCTTGGGGAAAAAAAAAACACCATGACTAAAAGCAATATGGCAACAAATGTATATTTCAGTTTAAACATCTAATGTCACAGTCTGATGTGTGGTTCCCCTCTTTATGCTATGAATAGTTTTATTGTCATTGGTTAATGAATAAAAACTTTTTTAGCCATGACTTAGCAGAGCAAATCCAGGCAGGAAATCTAAACAGAGATATACTGTTGGAGGAGGGAGACACTTGTTTGTTCCTGGCCACTCAGCTAGCTTAGACCTGAAATAATCACACAGAAACTATATTAATTAAATCATTGCTTAGCCCATTAGCTCTAGCTTCTTATTGGCTAACTATTGTATATTAATTTAACCCATCTCCATTCATTTGTACATTACCACAAAGTCATGGCCTACCAGCAAAGTTCCAACATATCTGTCTCCAGAGGCTCCATGGCTTCTCCCTGACTCCTTTCTCCCAGTATTCTGCCTAGCTTTCCCTGCCTACCTAAATTCTGCCTTGCTACAAGTCCAAAGCAGTTTCTTTATGCATTAATGGTAATAACAGCACACAGAGGGGAATCCCACATCAATACAGCGAGGAAGTAGGCAGAGTCAAGGAGACACCATGTATCTGCCGAAGCAGAAGGACTGAGAAACTTTCCATTAAGCCACAGCCTCACAACAATACACAGATGAATAGAAATGGGTTCATCTGAGATGTAAGAGCTAGTTAGAAATATGCTTGAGCCATTCGGCAAACAGTGATGAACTAATACAGTTTCTTTGTGATTATTTGTATCTGGGATGGTGAGAAGCCAACAAGCAGTCTCCATTTACAAATGGCACCCAACATGGGGCATGAACCCATGACCCTGACATTAAGAGTCTCATGCTCTACTGACTGAGCAGTTTCTGCTTACAACAGTCCATTACTGCAGGAAATCAGGCAGAAACTCAGGAAGAACAGGAACCTAGACAAAGAAAATAAAGCAGATGTAATGGAGAAATGCTGCTTACTGGCTTGTTCCTCTTGACTTGTTCAGCCTGCTTTCCTGTATAGCCCAGGACCACTACCTGCCCAGAATCAGGAGTACCCATAAGGTTCTAGGCCTTCCCACATCAATCATTAGTTAAGAAAATGTGCCATGGCCAGTCTTGAAGGAACATTTTTTGTCAATTGATACTCCCTCTTCCTAAATGACTCTTGTTTAAGTCAAATGGTTATAAAGTCAATTAGAAAACAAGAGAGTATCTAAAATACTAGTGTTGGTAAGGCTGTGTATAAAGTTGATTATTTTATTGTTCTTGAAAGATAAATTATTTTCAGAGTAACTTACCTGAAATGTCTTTCTGCCAGCCACCGATTTTGATTCAAGGATATTTTCAGTATTAATCTGTGCAGACCTTTCAAAAACAGAACAAATGTTTGGCAAATGTGGAGAAAAGCAGGATATTAATGAGTTAAAATTCATCCTTAACTATATGATATCCAATTTCAAATATAAAATAAAAAAAATTGAAAGTTTTTAGAACTATGTTTTTACAGAGTTTTTAGATATCTGTAGTGTTTCTTTATAGACAATAGGAAATCTGCAAATATTATCTGTGTCTAGAAAAATAACTTATTCTGTCTGTTTTCACAGAAATGGAAATATTAAGAACATTAATTAGAAAAAGCACATGTAGACATTTCAGTAAGTTTGGAAAGTTAGGGCAGGAACATGGAACAGAAACAATGATAGAAGATTTCTTTGCTGGCTCATACTCAGCTAACTTTTTTACACAGTGCCGGGCTCACTTGCCTAGGAATGATGTTACCCACTGTGTGTTGGATATTATCACATTAACTATTAGTCACTGTAGTCTCTCACATATATGAGCATAGACCAATCTTAAATTCTTAAATTGAGGATCCCCTTTCCCTGGGGACTCTAAAGTTATATCAATTGAGAATAAAAGGAAAAATGATGCTTACTTTACTTTACTGACACTTTTCTTTAAAATGCACCTGTAGCATTCGCAGAGGCTTAAAGAGGAAACTTTCATGCTAGAATCCATCAAGAATCTTCAAAGAATAAGGCAATGAATTTCTGATTTCTTTGGAATGCATTCATATAGCCAGATTTTTTTTTCTTCTCTGTTTTGATTAGCTTTACCCTGTAAAAATAAAGATATTTCTTTAAAAAAAATGGAACATGGAATGTTTCACAATTTGGAATAACATTCATTTTCCCCTAGCCATCCACCCAATTGTTTTTTTTTTTTTCTTTCTCTAGCTTCTTTAAATACTTGGACTTTGAGATAATTGAGGGAGTTAGTGAAGAAACAGAAAGAAATCAGACAGATGTAACAACAGAGAATTGACTTTTTTATTTTATTTTCTTATTTTGTTTCCCCTTTTGTTCTCTTTCTTTCCATCTCCGTTTCTTGTTTGCCAAGGTTCAATAGAGCCTAATATCATTTCCCAGTTGCCTGTGTAATGAAAGCTGGCTCTGTCTTTTTTGTATTCCTGCCAGGCACTACTCCCACACTGTACTTGAGTTCCTAATTCTTGGTGAAGAGCAGGGGTACCAAAGAACTTACAGGCACATAGAGGAAAAACTTAAATTTTTAATTGATATGCTTTGCATTATGTTCCCTGTGGTGTAAGTCCTTGAACTGGAAGGTCTAGGAATTCTCTATAAGTCTATATGGGTTCCTGCTGCCTTCAACTTTTCTGACTCCATAGAAGTTGATCAAAGGAAAGATGTTTTAAAATGATCTGTAATTAAAATGTCCTTAGATAATACAAATTATTGCTCTTGGCTATAATTTAGGTTTGGAATAAAGGAAAATATTAAATATAAAAGTCAGGAAATAACAGTATTTTTTCTTATGTAACATACTGCTTTGTTACAGAAATGACTGAAGAAAGGACATACTCCAGAAACCAAAAACCCTGTAAATTATGAATCATGTGCTTTTCTTGTAAAATAATTAAAATATTAACATTAATCATTATATGAAGATCTGCATTTGCTCTTAGCATATGTGAGTACTATTTTTTCACTAACTATAGGAATAAAATAGCTTAGAGTAGATTTTCACTTTCATAAAATACATTGCTTTGAAAACTAAATGGTATATTGGAAACATTTTTGACTTACATAAAACCACTTTCTGCTAATGTTCTTAATCCATATTTCTTAAAAATGCCATGGGCTATATTTTATGGTCCTTCGGCAACAGACTTCTCCTTTGAATTTCCAATTAAACACTGAGTTATTTTAAGTCATTTTGTAAGATTCATTGTGCTGCAATTACCACATTCTACCCTCCCAAAACTACATATAGTGAATGAATACCAGGTAGTGAGGAAAAAATAATACTTCCATTTTGCAAAGATTCCTATGGTGTCATTAATATTAGATTATGAAAAAGCCAGGTCAAGAGGAAAGGCAATCTATAGTATTCCGTTTTCCTAATGAAATGAAAATGTTTTGAGTTCTCTTCTTCCCTCATACTCTGACTTACATGTAATGTCTGTGTGAAAGCAGCTGGACCAATATAACTCTGTGATGGAGGTAAAGAACTGAATAGCTGGAGAATATGAACCTAGAAAACCAACTATATGGAAAGGGAAACAGGAAAAGCCTTGAAGAACCATCCCACTAAAAGTTTCTTCAAGGAGAAAATTCCAGTTTCAGAAATGGCTCAGCAACATGTGATACAGTCATCGTACAGTTGTGCTTTTTTTTTTTTTTTTTTGAAAGGTTTAAGACATCTAGCATATTACTCACAACTATATGTAGTAAGATCTGGTACCCTCTTCTGGTGTACAAGCATACACACAAGCAAAACACTATATACATAATAAATTTATCTTCACAAAGATATCTACCATATATTTCAGATGGAATACAGTGCTTTTGGGATAGTTATGGTTTTACTAGGGAGTGCTTTGGTTTCACTTGACTAAGTCTTTGCTTTTCCCTTCTTGCTCTTGCTCTACATGAATACCTGACTTTCTATAAATATTACAGTGAAATTAGATGATATTTCATTGCTCTATTATATTCTATAGGTTGCCTTTATGTACAAATGGACAGTACTTTGCCTCCTAAGTGAGTGCATTGACTTTTGGTATCATAACCTTATAAAATATAACTACCACAGCTAAACAAGCTAAACATTGAGTTCTAATATCTCTTGGCAGTTGTCAACACTTTTAGTCTGAAACCTATGTGGTCTCCATGAAGCTTCTCATTAATAGTGGTAACTGATGTCTATGGAATCATGACACAAAATCATTTGACTTTCACATTACAATAAAAATCTTCTCATATTTGTTCATATCTGGTTGATCACCACAAACACTGAAAATTGTTAATTATGAACTTGTACTTTCTTAAATAATAACATGCATTGCTGTTTATCTGTCTAAATCATCACATTTTCAAGATAGAAACAATGAGTATAAGATACAATGACTGCTTATAACATGAATTTTCTTAAACTTCATTAAGTCAATTGTAGCATGTACATAAATAATCCTACTATAGTATGGATCATGATAAGTACATCAGAGAAATATAATCTAACAGAGAAGAAGTTAAAACTCTTACCTTTGAAATTGAAGAAATGCAGAGAAAATAAAGAGGCATAAGAGTACTTGTTGACATAAGTCACCAGGTCTGATTCCTGGCAAATGAGTTGTTCTACTGACCTTCAGACTCCTAATTCAGACATTCTAAAGTTAAACTCAATATACTGAAAATCACTGGTATATAACAGGTGTGAATTATTGCTTAATTCCACTTCTATTTTCAAATATAATGAAAATGTTTCTCCTTTTCAAGATATAAAGCTACACTTCAGTCTTGGATATGTTCTATTCCTTGAACTATTGATTGAAATTAACCACACTTTGATGAAGAAGGATGCTTTAAAGAAAAACCACACTAGCTTAGAATTGAATACATTGGAGGGCTATTTTGTATGGATAGACACACAGATCACAATCCTCTTCTGAAATGAAGAACAGCAACCAAAATCAAAAGCCAGAAAAGAGGTTGGGTATTCTCTTTATATGTGTATATATAGTATAAAAGGCCATGCCCAAGTGGGCCAGGAACTTAAAGGATACTGATAGTAGGAATTCCTATAGCACTTCCCATTTTGTTTAGTAAGAAAGTTTTAAGTCTAATACAAAGTTATAAATAATAAAAACAAATATCAGGTATGAAAATTAGAATAACAATTAGCATTAACAGTATCAAGCAAGAAAGATGAAATAAAAATTTCAACAGAAATCCTATTCTATTGAGTTTAAGTCTTTTATAATAAATAACTTGGTTAAGTCATGAGAGGAAAGTAACTCTAACTATCTAGTATTCAACTCCATTGAAGATCCAAGAAGGAAATTAATACTACTTGAGAAAGCAGGAAGTGCAATCAAGCAACTTCAAAAATGTAAAACAAATGACAAAGACAACTGGCTACCTGGGAAATCACCCAAAGTCTCATTTGCAATGTTGAGGCTTGTAAATTTGTCTAACTCCTAGGGTAACTGACAGACCATTTTCAGGGCAGGAAATTTTTCGAAACTGTCTTACCTGTCATGGCAAGATTTGACAGTCTTTTTTCTTGTATCCTGTTTTTCCTGTTCATATATTGTGCATTCTGTCATGGTTGATGCACAGGCAGTTCCTTGTTCAAAGGCCAGTTTTGCCAAGAACAAAACAAGCTCCAAGTGGAGTGTCTTTGGTGATCAACATTCTCTCAGGAAGAAATCAGTTCTGTCAGGAGCAATCATGTCTCATGTCAACAAAAATCTAAGTTATTTAAATGCCATATTCTACAGCTTTTTGAAGTGGTTGAAGATTATCTATCTATGCAGAACACAATCTCTATTTATCTAAAAAACTGATAAGTCTAACTATAAGCATTGAAAACATGGATGACTATTGACCTATGAATCTGAATACCTATATAACTTAAGGACTAAGACTTCATATTAGAATATGAAACAATCTTTAAAAACCCAGTGCTACAAATGAGGACAATGACCTCAAAATATAAACAATATATAAGTATCAAAGGTAGACATATATATTTCAGTGTGATAAATATATCCTAAACTTGTATCAGTATACAAAATGTCTGAAGCAGAGGTAGATTCACGCATATAATACAATATGATAAAATAACTTTGCCTAGATATACAAATATTATAGATAAAAATAGGAACATATTCAATATAATTTAAGCTTGTATTAATATACAGGAATCTATACCAATGTAAGTTGCCTATAAATAATAGCTCACACTCTATTACTTATTGTATTATTATTATTATTAGTGTGAGTAAGCTCATACTAATCTATTATCCCATCCAATTTCCATTTATTTTTTCAAAGAGATCCCTGATCCTACAAAATTTTCCCCCAACCCCCAACCCTAATCTAATAATAATGAACCCTTAAATGATGTCCCTAACATCATTTTATTGGGAGAGGTGACATCATATTCCAACTGTTATGGGACGATGTTATTTCTGTCGGATCCTTTGAAAGTAAAATGATGGTTACAATCCAAGATTACTGTCTGGTAATTGCAAATAGTCTCAGAGTATTCAGTAGGGTTTTTCTGAGGTTTCTCTTTAGAGGTCTAGGCCATAACATTGTAAAAAAAAAAAAAAAAAAAAAAAAAAAAAAAAAAAAAAAAAAAGGACCATTTCAGCTAACAAAGTTGGAACCATCTTCTTGAGTAGCTGGTACCCAAAACATGTCTTAGAGTATCATTGTCAGCGTCATGATGTCATATCAACCAAGTTGAGTTGCTGTGGGGCCCCATCTTGTTCCTGGAAACATCAAAGATTACTGCAGAAAAATTTATTGGTCATTTTGTGGAAAACGTAAAATTATTTATATGGACATATACAGACATACATATTCAATGAAAGGTATAATAGAGAAAAAAAGATATAAAGGAAAGTATATTTTTTCTAAATTCTTTCCTCTTTCTGTCCCATACCAGATGGCTCTTGATATGAGGGAGAAACTCTGAATTTTTCTTTTAATTTCATGCTTGTATTTAGAAAAGGACATACCCATTATCTAACTCCAACTCCAAAGTCAGATCAATATATTCATATATTTGTGTGTGCGTGTTTTGATCACATGAACTTACAAATCATATTCCTTTTTCTTGATTATCCTTATTAGATAACTATAAACATCCAAACATCCAGGTTCTCCTGTGTTGAAGGAGCTGTGGGCCTGCTTTCCTGCTACCTGGCTCCTCGCTGCCTGGCTAGCTTATGCCCCGAAATAATTACACAGAAACTGTATTCTTTTAAACACTGCTTGGCCTATTAGTTCTAGCCTCTTAATGGTTAATCCTTACATCTTGCCTAGCCCATCTTGAGTAATCTGTGTAGCACCAGTCTTACCAGAAAAGATTCAGCATGTCTGACCTGGTGGCTTGCTTAATCGCGTCTGCCCTGGAGAGCAGCAGCCTGGCATCTGTCTGAGACGGCTTACCTCACTTCCTCTTTCTCCCAGCATTCTGTTCTGTTTACTCCAACCACCTATGTTCTAACCTATCAGGGCCAAGCAATTTCTTTATTAATTAACCAATGACCTTCCTCCATCACTCTGATTTTTTGAAGATGTGTATTTTTTCTGAAAAGACAAGAGTAGAACTTT
>NW_026068053.1:6403662-6406088 GCF_014885135.2 Alexandromys fortis | reverse complement strand
GTCATGATGTCATATCAACCAAGTTGAGTTGCTGTGGGGCCCCATCTTGTTCCTGGAAACATCAAAAATTACTGCAGAAAAATTTATTGGTCATTTTGTGGAAAACGTAAAATTATTTATATGGACATATACAGACATACATATTCAATGAAAGGTATAATAGAGAAAAAAAGATATAAAGGAAAGTATATTTTTTCTAAATTCTTTCCTCTTTCTGTCCCATACCTGATGGCTCTTGATATGAGGGAGAAACTCTGAATTTTTCTTTTAATTTCATGCTTGTATTTAGAAAAGGACATACCCATTATCTAACTCCAACTCCAAAGTCAGATCAATATATTCATATATTTGTGTGTGCGTGTTTTGATCACATGAACTTACAAATCATATTCCTTTTTCTTGATTATCCTTATTAGATAACTATAAACATCCAAACATCCAGGTTCTCCTGTGTTGAAGGAGCTGTGGGCCTGCTTTCCTGCTACCTGGCTCCTCGCTGCCTGGCTAGCTTATGCCCCGAAATAATTACACAGAAACTGTATTCTTTTAAACACTGCTTGGCCTATTAGTTCTAGCCTCTTAATGGTTAATCCTTACATCTTGCCTAGCCCATCTTGAGTAATCTGTGTAGCACCAGTCTTACCAGAAAAGATTCAGCATGTCTGACCTGGTGGCTTGCTTAATCGCGTCTGCCCTGGAGAGCAGCAGCCTGGCATCTGTCTGAGACGGCTTACCTCACTTCCTCTTTCTCCCAGCATTCTGTTCTGTTTACTCCAACCACCTATGTTCTAACCTATCAGGGCCAAGCAATTTCTTTATTAATTAACCAATGACCTTCCTCCATCACTCTGATTTTTTGAAGATGTGTATTTTTTCTGAAAAGACAAGAGTAGAACTTTGCCACAACCCTATATGGTTTACTTACCTCAGGAATTGTTGTCAACATTGTGGAAGAGCTGTCACTTCTCTTTCTCAAGAGATTTCTCTTTTTCAAAGTGAATCTTTGTTAATTTTGATAATATTTATAGTTTTTCTTTTTATTTGGAAACAAGAGCAAAACCCTTTCCCCAACATAGCACATCTCCTGAATTCCATTGTGAGGACAACAAATCCTTGAAATACACTGGCTGATTTAATTCAGAAGACTTCTATTATTCAATGTCTCTCTGCTGCTGTTGTCCCTTTTTTATTAGTGTTAAGAAAATTCAGGGTCGAGAGCGGTGAGTGCCTGCCTACCTGGCGGGCCTCAAGTACCCCGAAAGGGAGCGCGGGCACCTTCAGCTTGTGCTCCAGGGTCTCCTGTGCTCTACTGGACGCCCCCTGCCACGTTCCTCCTTTTGTCCCCGGCTCATTGGGCTACCAGCCGTCTCTGTTTAGGTGCTGAGGAACTCCATCTGGACAGGTAAATGTGCACTATCCAGGGGCTCATTGTCCTGGAAGAGAGCACAAACACATCTCCCCCAGCTCCTTCTGCAGGACTGTCTTTATTACCCCTCCCCCAAGCCTGTGTGGTCTGCAAGGGCCTTTTATCAGGAACAGTTTTGTGCTCCTACACTAAGGCTACCCACCCAGAGCTTTGAGTTCCTGCCTACTGGGAGGGCCTCAAGGACACCCAAAGGGAGTTTGGTCACCTTCAGCTTGCACAGCAGGGTCTCCTGTGTTCTACTTGACCCTACCCTACCCCCCAAGTTCACCCTTTTGCCCACGGGGCATTGGACTATCAGGCCTCCATGCTTTGGTGCTGAGAAGTTTCATCTGGACGGGAATGGTTCCTGCTTCTACACTGAGGACATACACCCAGAGAGTTAGTCACAGCAAAGTCTGGACCAAGACACCAGGCCTCTCCTGGTTCCATTTGAAAGAAGAGATGGGAAGGCGCCAATGCAAGAATTCCTCCAACAACCTGAAAGGCAACATGACATCACCAAAATCCAGGGATCCTGAAATAAGAAGAATTGTACACGCCACTTCAGAAGAATTAGAAGAAATCGACTCAAAATTGAATTATATAAAAATAACAGAGGACCTTAAACAGCAGGTGAAAACTGCCATAACCAATTAGAGATTACAAACAAAAAGGTAAAGGAAATGAATAAATCGATCAAAGATACCCAAGAAAACCAAGAGAAACAAGAAAAAGCAATCAAACAGGTAAGGGATGGAGTTCAAGACTTGAAGAATGAAATGGAAGTAACGAAGAAAACACAAACTGAGGGAAGGTTGGATATGGAAAATCTGGGTAAACGAACAGGAACTACAGAGACAAGTACTACCAACAGATTATAAGAGATAGAAGAAAGAATGTCAGACACTGAAGATACCATAGAGAAAATAAACACACTGATCAAAGAAAACAGCAAAACCAACAAATTCTCATCACAAAACATTCAGGAAATCTGGGACACAATAAAAAGACCAAACCTAAG
>NW_026068053.1:6396603-6397414 GCF_014885135.2 Alexandromys fortis | reverse complement strand
ATACGAAAACAGGATCCCACATTCTGCTGTTTACAAGAAACACACCTCAACCACAAAGACAGGCACCTACTCAGAGTAAAAGGATGGGAAGAGGTTTACCAAGCAAATGTACCTAAGAAACAAGCAGGTGTGGCCATACTAATTTCTAACAAAGTTGACTTCAAACTTAAATCAATCAGAAGAGATGGAGAGGGACATTTTATACTTATAACAAGAACAATTCTTCAGGAGCAGGTCTCAACCCTGAATATCTATGCCCCTAATATAAAAGCACCCACGTACGTAAAAGAAACATTAATAAAACTCAAGGCAGCCATCAAACTGCACCCACTAATAGTAGGAGACTTCAACACTCCTCTCTCACCAATGGACAGGTCAATCAGACAGAAACCAAACAGAGAAATAAGAGGATTAGGGGAGATAATGACTCAAATGGACTTAACAGACATCTATAGATCATTTTACCCAAACAAGAAAGAATATACCATCTTAAATATAAAAATAAAGAGACAACATACTCAAACCTATGGGACACTATGAAGGCAGTGCTAAGAGGAAAGTTCATAGCACTAATTGCACACTTAAAGAAAACAGAGAAAGCACACAAAGGAGACTTAACTGCCCACCTGAAAGCTCTAGAAAAAAAAAAAAGAAGCAGACTCACATAGGAGGAATAGAAGACTGGAAATAATCAAACTGAGGGCTGAAATCAACAAAATAGAAACACAGAAAACAATCCAAAGAATCAATGAAACAAAAAGCTGGTTCTTGGAGAAAATCAACAAGACTGATGAACCCATATCCAAACTAA
>NW_026068053.1:6392310-6393922 GCF_014885135.2 Alexandromys fortis | reverse complement strand
AACCCAGATTGGTTTCTCAGTTAGCCATTTCAAAGGTAGAGCTGGTGATACCTCTATAGGTTTGATAGTTGCTTTGTGTTCTTGTGCAGCATGAACAGCTAGTGACTTTTTGTATAGTACCTTATAATATCCTTCCCAGAATCATGAGTTTCTGAGACTGCAGGAATGTTTATCTGGTATTCCATTGCAGCAGTAGGTCATGACCCCATAAATTCACAGCAATATTAACTACATATGGCCTCAGCTTTCATCTATGTTCTTCTGGCCTTATGCATTCAATCAGTATTTTGCTTTGTGTCATTTGAGATAGGGTTCCAATTCCTATTAATTGAATATTACCTCTTGAAGAGGACAATTTGGATGCCAAGATACTGGAGTAATGATTGATACTCATGTCTACACCTATATCTATCAAATCCACAATTATAATGCCATTTATATACACTTTTAGTTTTGGTCTTTGATCATTTATAGAAGTCTGCCAAAAAATGCATTTCATTTTCTATTGGAATTTTTTATTCATCCTCCATCTTTATTCCATCTCCCAGAACAGTATGGTCTTTTACAAAAGGATCTGTATTTTTTTTTTTAATTTTACTCGTGAGACATGTCCTCTACAGTGACTGAGAATGACTGGACCACTTTTGACTTGAGGGTCTGGGAGAGGTCCCCCAAGTAGTTTCCCAATTAAATTGGTTTGTCTAGTCTGTCTAAATGCATTGATCCAATGTTGGCCTTTGCCACACCTTTGACATATACCTGAATTCTGAGTCTTCCTATTCTTGCCATTCCCAAAGGAGATATTATTCCTAGGAATTTCCTTCTCAGATGTAATATTCTACCACTATTAAAACATTTAGCATTTTGATGTCTCCTCATTTCTTTGGAAATTGCTTCTCGTACACAAGATTCAGTATTATAGTCAAATGTCTCAGTGTTCATTTTAGGTAGGATTCATTCATCCTTTGGTGATGATCTAAACTTTAAATGCCCAAGTATATTTTTGCATTCTAAGTTGACATTTTCAAAAGTGAAATACTCAATAAGTAGTCCTCTAGCACCTGTGTCTGTTACTCCTATTTGTACAGCCTTAGTCTTTGTAAAAAGGTACTAAAGGTTCTCTCTGGCACCATTTAACCCTGACATAATATTCAATTATTTTGCCGAGTTCTTGAATCCTGTCCAAATTATTTAAGACTGCTTTGTGTCATATGGACAATATTTGTTCATCATGAAGAGTTTGAGCCTGTCAGTCAGCATAAGTGCCTTTGTGAAGGGTTTGATCTTGGAAAGTCTAAAAGTTTTTTTTTTTTTTGATTTTCCTGCTGCTCTAAAATTTTAGCCTCTTTTATGAAATAACATTTAAATATCCATTGAAGCCTGTCATCCAGGACTGCTGAAACTAACTGAAGAAAGTCATGTGGCATTGCTTTAATGCTACAAGTCCATGTCTTTATCATCTCTCTAACAAATGTAGAATGCAAGCTATAAGTTACTACTGCTCACTTAATTTTTTGAGATCATTCATTTCTATAGGTATCCATCTACCTTTGTTGGATCCTTTGGGCCTTTAGAAGTCAATGCTTTGTCAGAGTAGATTACAGGGTAGGAA
>NW_026068053.1:6377654-6390152 GCF_014885135.2 Alexandromys fortis | reverse complement strand
TGTCAGAGTAGATTACAGGGTAGGAAACTAAAACCCGGGATAAGTCATCTCTGAAAGCTACTGGCAATGTTGAATCCTGTCCTTGTATCTTCTTTCCCTGTTCATCAGCTCCAATAATTTCCTCAATCATTTTGAATCTTTTTACTACTTTCTTTTGTAAAGCCTTAATCTCCTGCCCTCTATATATCTTTAGTAATTTCACTGAGGCACCTAGCCTCTGGTCCTCATTCTGCACATATGATTCCAAGGTCCAAAGTTTTTCCTTTAAAGATAATATTTCTTTTTTAAATTTTATTTATTTACTTATTATGTATACAATATTCTGTCTGTGTGTACGCCTGCTGGCCAGAAGAGGGCACCAGACCTCATTACAGATGGTTGTGAGCCACCATGTGGTTGCTGGGAATTGAACTCAGGACCTTTGGAAGAGCAGGCAATGCTCTTACCTCTGAGCCATCTCTCCAGCCCCTAAAGATAATATTTAATCCTTGGACATTATTTGGATAGCATGCAGGTTGCCTTCCTTGTGAAATACTCTATCTTCTAACATGTCATAACTTTATGACAAATTTTGATTGTCAAATTCAAGAGTATGAATTCTTTCAGAGAATTTCTCAGTATTATTTGACATGGATTCTATTTTGTTTGGCAAATTAAATGTTACCTTTTCTAATAGCTTATTTTTTTCAGGTAACTTTTAATTTTCAATGCTATTAATCCTGTCAGCTACCTGTTCATTATTAGTCTGTAAAGGCTCTATTATTTTTAAAAGTGCCTCATTCTGTTATGAAACTATTTTCTTAAGGATATAATATGAAGACAAAATCTAAGTCCCAATATCCAATAAATTAGTGTATCACCATGACCATATAAGCCTTGCAGAATACAGTCCGTAGTATTAGCAAAACAAGTTACTAAATGTTTTAATGGTAATGTTGTCTATCATTATATAATGTTCAAGTTCATTGATTTATTAATTACCTGTTATGAAACACAGTAAATTATTTTAAGTGTAATAATCTTTATTATTCAGCTGGTGTCATGGTTGCAGAGTCATGGCTAGAGACACAACCTGATGTCAAGAACAGTCCTGAGCAGCTCTAGTTTCCCTTCTGTGGTGCTGGTTAAATACTGAGAAATATGCTTTGCTTGACAAATTAAATGCAATTAAATCAGTTCTGTACACAGAGCAAGAATCCCAGAACTCAGGAACTGGGAGTACAAATTGGAAGTTGCGCAAGCGGCCATGTAGTAAGGAACGTGGTAGTGGCAGCCGGGATGGTGGTAGAGTGTGCGTGCTTGGAAAATTTTCCAAGCTCTGCTATGTCAGGGGAAAAAAAAAAGAAAAAAAAAAAAACACCACCACCAAAACATAGGTAAAAGCGAGTCAAGAGGGTAAGAGGGTAAGAGGGTAAGAGGGTAGGATGACTTTCTGGACTGTGGACTGTTTAGGCCTTTATGCCAATTTACTTGTACTTGTTGAGTTCAGGGGCTTCCAGATAAAGAAGGACACTAACCCAGAATTAAGTATAATAGAGGGTTATTTATTTAGGAGTAGACTTAAAGATCACAATCCTCCACTGGAACAAAAAACAGCAACTGAATCTTCCAGCCACAAAGGAGGCTGGGGCTGACAGTGCTCTAAATTGGCATATATAATGCTGGGTGGTGGTGGTGCACACCTTTATTCCCAGCACTCAGGAGGCAGAGGAAGGCAGATCTGTTGGGAGTTCGAGGACAGCCTGGTCTACAAGTGTAACAGCGTAAGCGAATGCAGACAGATTGTCAAAATATAGACAGCTTTAATGGAGGAATAGACTTACAGAACCCCGCATAGACCAGGAAAGCAGAAGCGAGGGCTGGAAGCATGCTGGCCAAATTTATAGGCAAACTTTAGCCTGAGGCAAACATGCCCCCTAAGAGGTGGGACTTATCCCTACATCTCCCATTTTTGTCTAAATAAGACAGAACTAAACCAAATACAACTATATACAATAATAACAAATAATAAATATAATAAACAATATTGAGAATCAAAAGTTTTGCTAAAGATTCTATCTCAAGGAGTCTAAATAATGTAGAGAGCAACTACTATTATATAATCTTCAACCCATCAAAGATCTGAGAAGGGAATAAATATTACTTAACAAATGAGATATATCCAAAATGTGTAACAATTGACAGAGACAACTGACTACCTGGGCAATCACCCAAAGTCTCGTTTGTAATGTTGAGTCAACCAACTTTGGCTAAGGCCTAACATAACTGACATACCATTATTAAAGGCAAGAAACTTTTCAAAACTATCTTATCCTGTCTTGGCAGGATATGACAGTCCTGTTGTATCCATTGATGCACGCTCTGTATCTCTGTCAGTGGTTGAGGTATGGGCTTTTCTTAACCCAAAGGCCAGTTCTGCCAAGAAGACAAGCTCCCAGTGGAGTGTCTTTGGTGCTCAACGTTCTCTCGGGAATAGAGCGGTGTTGCCAGGAGCAATTGTGTCTCACTATCACGAAACTCTGAGTTATATTAAAGGCCATATTCTACAGCTCTCCAAAGAGGTTGAAGATTATCTATCTATACTGAGTATAATCTCTATATATCTAAAGAACCTGATTAGTCTAATTACAAATGACAAACTTAGATGACTATTAATCTATATAATTCTCAATATCTATCTAACTTAAAGACTAAAACAATAAACAACTGTGCAATATATGAAGACAATGATCTTCATCTGTAAACAATGTCATTACATATCAAATGTAAACAATGTTATTACATAAATAGTATCAGAGGTAGAAATGTACATTGTGATATGGTAGATGTATCAATACAATATAAGCATATTCTTATACAAAAATAGAGGTAGGAACACTCACATTCAATATTCAATATGTCAATATACAGAAAACAGTACCAATACAATTTTCTAAAAACAGTAACTCACAAATACCAATCATCCCATCAAACCAGTTAATCCCCCCCCCTTTTTTTTTTTTCGAACATACCCCTAATTCCATAAAACATCTCCCCATCCCCTCAACCCCAAACCAACCACTAAAAGATGTCCCTAACCCTGAGGGCAAACTCTGTTGGGAGAGGGGACGTCGTCCTCTAAGATTGCTTCAAGCTGACATGGGGGCGATGTTCTCCTTAGGGGCTCCTGTGAAAGCAAATGATGGTAAAATTCCCAAATTAACCTTTGACCTAAGAAAATTATAACTAGTCCCTGAGCACTTTGAGAAGGTCCGGCCAGAGTGTTGTCAAAAATGTGCACCATTCGAAATTGTCTTGTGCAGTTGGTACCAAAAAACAGGTCTCATATTAGCGCGTAAAAAAGAGAAAAAGAAAAAAAATATTCATGACGTCATAAAAACCAGGTTGAGTTGATGTTGTGGGGCCCCATCTTCATCCTGGAAACTTCAAAAATTACTGTAGGGAAATTTGTTGCTTGTTATGGGAAATTTAAACATTAACAACAAGGACATATTCTGACATATAAAGAAAGACACAGATATGAGGAAAAGCAAAGAAAGTTTATCAAGTATATAATTATCCTCATTCTGTCCCATTTCATGGCTCCTGATCTGAGACAGAAACTCTGAGATATCTCTTATCAACAGGCTTGGAATTGAAGAGGGACTGAGCCATAGTCCAACTCCAAAACCAGCTCTACATATTTATAAAGAAGCGTTCAAAGAGAAAAAAGAAAATATATATATAATCAATACTTACTCATGTTACTGTTGAGTCTTAGTGGGTCGTAACTATTTTCCATCCATCAGTTATTAAATATTCAGGGTCCCTTAAATTCTTTGAAGATCAGTATTTTCCTGTGGAGATAAAAAAAAAAAAAAACCCTGCCCCCAACCTACCTGAATTCCTTACCATCAGTATGCTCGCCATCCTTGTGAATGAATTGTTATTTATCTTTTCCAAATGGCTTTTCTTCTTCATACCGAACCTTTATTAATTTTGACGGTATCCACAATTGTTCCTCACCTGTGGAGATAAGAGCAAAACCCCTTCCCCAACGCAGCACATCTCCTGGCTTCCATTGTGAGGTCAGCACATCCTTGAAATAAACTGGTTGATTTAGTTCAGTAGACTTTTCCATTATCCAATGTCTTTCTGCAGCCGTTGTCCCCTTCTCATTAGCGTTAAGAAAATTCAAGGTTAACAAAGCATTATGTAACCTATTTCTGGGGGTGTTTTCCACCCCTTTCTGTTTATTCAACATATCCTTTATAGTTCGATTTGATCTTTCTATGACTGCTTGACCTGTAGGATTGTATGGTATACCTGTAACATGCTTGATATTGTAATAGTCAAAAAACCGTTTCATTTTCCTAGAGGCATAAGCAGGACCATTATCTGTCTTTATTTGTGTAGGTATACCCATGATAGCCATGACTTCTAATAAATGAGTGATTACTGAATCAGCTTTTTCTGAACTTAAAGCAGTTGCCCACTGAAAGCCTGAATAAGTGTCAATGGTGTGGTGAACATACTTCAATTTGCCAAATTCTGCAAAGTGAAACACATCCATCTGCCAGATTTCATTCCTTTGGGTGCCCTTTGGATTAGCCCCTGCAGGCAGTGGCGTTTGGTTATAGAAAGAGCAAGTAGGGCATTTCTTTACAATCTCCTTAGCTTGTTGCCATGTGATAGAAAACTCTTTCTTCAAACCTTTGCTATTAACATGATGTTTTTTATGAAATTCAGAGGCTTGTAGCACACTACCAATCAATAATTGATCAATTTCTGCATTACCTTGTGCTAGAGGACCTGGCAGACCCGTATGGGATCGGATGTGTGTTATGTACATAGGGCAAAGCCTGTTCCTGATCAAATCTTGAACCTGGATAAACAATGAGGTTAGTTCTGTATCATCAGGTATAAATTCAGCAGTTTCAATATGTAAAATAACTCTTTCTGCGTATTGTGAATCAGTAACTATATTAATAGGTTCTCTAAAATCCCTTAGCACCATAAGAATGGCATATAATTCTGCCTTCTGGACAGAATCATAAGGACTTTGTTCCACCTTACCCAAGTCTTCCGATTTGTAACCTGCCTTCCCTGTTTTATTGGCATCAGTATAGAATGTACGGGCTCCAGTTATTGGAGCATCACGGACGATTCGAGGAAGGATCCAAGAAGTTCTCTTTATGAAGTTAAGCCTCTTGCTTTTTGGATAGTTGTTATTAATGTCTCCCAAAAAATTAGCACAAGCTCTTTGCCATGTTTCATTATCTTCCCATAATTTCTTTAGTTCATCAGCAGTGAAAGGCACTATAATTTCTGCTGGGTCTATGCCTGCTAGTTGACGAAGTCTCAGCTTGCCTTTTATAATTAACTCAGAGACTTTTTCCACATAAGTTTTCAGTTTTTTACTTGGTTTATGTGGTAAAAAGATCCATTCCAAGATAATATCATCTCTCTGCATTAAAATTCCTGTAGGAGAAATTTTGGATGGTAATATGACGAGAATACAATCGAGCTCTGGATTCACCCTGTCCACATGTGCCTGTTGTAATTTTTCCTCAATTATTGTCAGTTCCTTTTCTGCTTCAGCTGTTAATTCTCTGGGACTGTTTAAGTCTTTATCACCTTCCAAGGTTTTGTTCAAATGAATTATTAGATCAGGTGTTATCCCAACAGCTGGTCGTAGACTGGAAATGTCTCCTAACAGTCTTTGAAAGTCATTAAGAGTCCGTAGGCGATCTCTCCTAATTTGTGCCTTTTGTGTCTTAATTTTTTGCAAACCTATTTTATAACCTAAATAATTAACAGAATCTCCCTTCTGTATCTTCTCAGGAGCAATTTGCAATCCCCATTTAGGTAAAAGTATCTTTATTTCTTCAAACAGTCTGTTCAAGGTATCCATGTTTGAATCGGATAACAAGATGTCGTCCATGTAGTGGTATATTATAGATTTGGGAAATTTCTTGCGTATTATTTGCAATGGTTGGTTCACAAAATATTGGCACAAGGAGGGGCTATTTAACATACCCTGGGGGAGGACGGCCCAGTGGTACCTCTTGGAAGGTTGAGAATTGTTGTAAGTAGGCACCGTGAAGGCAAATTTTTCTCTATCTTCTTTTTGTAAAGGTATGGTGAAAAAACAATCCTTTAAATCAATAACTATAAGAGGCCATCCTTTTGGTAATAAAGAGGGCAAAGGGATTCCAGATTGCAGAGGACCCATAGGTTGAATAACCTTGTTGATAGCTCTGAGATCTGTCACCATTCTCCATTTACCTGATTTTTTCTTAACCACAAATACAGGAGAATTCCAAGGGCTGGTAGATTCTTCTATATGTCCAGCATCTAATTGCTCTTGTACCAGCTGTTCTAAAGCCTGTAACTTTTCCTCAGCTAGAGGCCATTGCTTTGTCCATATTGGTTTCTCAGTCAACCATTTTAGAGGCAAGGCTGTTGGTATCTCTGAAGGGGCTTCAATTACTTGTTCTTGTATGGCCCGAATGGCCGGTTTTCTCCGTTTGTAATATCTTTTAATATTATTCTCAGAAATATAGGCTCTAGAAGTAGCAGGAATGTTAATTTGGGTATTCCATTGTTGTAATAGGTCACGACCCCATAAATTCATTGCAATATTGGCTACATATGGCCTTAATTTTCCTATTTGTCCCTCAGGCCCTATACATTCAACCCATCTTGTGCTCTGTCTTACTCGAGATAGGGTTCCAATTCCCAGGAGCTGAACATTTACATTCTGAAGAGGCCAATACGGATGCCAAGATTCTGGGGTAATGATACTTACATCAGCACCTGTGTCCAGCAGGCCAGTAATAAAAATGCCATTTACACACACTCTCAGCTTAGGTCTTTGATCATTTATAGAAGTTTGCCAAAACACACGTAACTCATCTTTCTGCTCATTATCGTTTGTAACAGTAGGCATGAGGTTTCCTAATTGTCCTGACGAGGCACGTTCTCTGCAGAAACTGGAAATGACTGAACCATGTTTGCCATGGGGGCCTGTGAGGCCCCCCCTCTCACGTTTCCCGTCTGTATCAGGTTGCCTTGTCTATCTCTTGTAGACCTGCATTCATTCGTCCAATGTCTACCTTTTCCACATCTTCTACATAAACCTGAAGGCTGAGTCCTCCTATTTCTGTTATTTCTAGAAGATGCATTATTATTATTTCTGAAGATCCGTTGTTTACAATTCCTTTTCATATGACCCATTTTGCCACAATTAAAACATTTGGTATTCTGGTGTCTCCTTTTACCATTGGAAATTGCTTCTTCTACCCATGCTTCAGTGCCATAATCAAATGTATCAACATCCAGTGTATGCAAGACCCATTCTTCCAAGGGTGCTGATCTGAACCTTAAAGGCCCCAAAATCTTTTTGCATTCCACATTTGCATTTTCATAAGCCAAAGACTCAATCATTATACGTCTTGCGTCAGGGTCAGGTATCCCTATTTGCACAGCCTTAGTAAGTCTTTGTAAAAAATCACTAAAAGGTTCTCTCAGACCTTGTTTAATTGTGACAAATGATTCCATTCTCTGTCCTGGGTCTTGTACCCTGTCCCAAGCCCTTAAGGCTGCTGTAGTGCATATGGAGAGTGTGTTTTCGTCCAAATTAGCTTGTTCCTGAGGGTCAGAAAAGCGTCCTTCACCTAGAATTTTATCTAGGGAGATGTCACTTCCCTTCGCCTTTTCTTGCTGTTCTAAAAGTCTAGCCTCTTGCCTGAACAAGCATTTCCATTTTAAGTGCGGCCCACTCTCAAGGACTGCAGAGCTCAGCTGGAGCCAGTCCAATGGCGTAGCTCTGCTTGTGGATGCCCAAGACTTTAGCATCTCTTTAACAAAAGAGGAATGCATCCCGAAAGTCATGACAGCCTGTTTAATTTCTTTGAGATCATTCATACGGACATGCTCCCATGTATCTTCCTTAATGACCCTAGGGTTTCTGGAACCAATCACCTTCTCTGTTGTTATTACTGGAAAGGCAGGTAGAGCTGTAGGTAGAGATTTGTGGAAATTGTCCCGGAGGGATTTACCCACAGATGTAGTTAAAATTTGCCTTTCTACCGTTTGTTCTTCTTCATCAGAATTTAGAAATTCCTCAATCTTTTCAATTCTATTCACCATTGCCTTCTGCAATGTCTGTATCTCCTGTCCAGAATTATGTTCCAAAGCCTTCATTGAGGATTCTAAAGTATGAAGTTTGTCCATTAGAGATAAGTTCTCATCTTTGGACATAATTTTTATGGCATAAACCGTGCCTTCTTGTATTGACAATCTTTCTGCCAATCTGTCATAAGCTTTAGACAAAATCCGATAGTCACATTCAGCAGTTTTGATTCTCTCAGTTACTATTTCAGTTCCTACAGAAAGGGACTGAAGCTTACAACCCAAATCAGCTGTTCCCTCTTCCATAGTAATGAGTTTCTCCTTAATATCAGCCACTAATGTTTCAGTTCCTACAGAAAGGGACTGGAGCTTACGATCCAAATCAGCTGTTCCCTCTTCCATAGTAATGAATTTCTCCTTAATATCAGTCTGTACCTTTTTTAAATTTTCCTCAGTTGATCGAGTCATGTTAAACAAAGATCTGTTCTCCTCCTGGAGAACTTCAAACTGATTCTTGAGAAGATTGTTGTCATTCTCAATTGTTTTTAAGCGTGCAACCTCTGCTCATAAAGACTTTATCATATTTCTATTATCAAATCATATAGTGCCAAGGAAAACTACGAATCCCAGAAAGATCCATAGAGGTGGGGTGATAGACACCTCTTGTAAAATCTCCCACATGGTACAATTAAAAAAACTGTTAAATTCTTGAATGGTAATGTGTTCAGACATTTTAATTATAAAAGAAATTTTTTTCTTTTACCTGCAACGACTGGTTCCTGCTGGTGGTGGTCTCTGTGGTTTTGGAGCCTGTCTTGGAACTAGCTCTTGTTGACCAGGTTGGCCTCGAACTCACAGAGATCCGCTTGTCTCTGCCTCTGAGTGCTAGGATTAAAGGCGTATGCCACCACCGCCTGGCCGGCAGGCCTGAAGGCCTAGTGTATCTCGGACTCAGCTCTGGGACCCGAGTCACGAACTAAGAAAATGACACCCAGGAGCGTGCTGTGTTAGCTAGCAGGCTACGCGCTTGAGTCAGGGGCAAAATAGCCCGACGTTGGATGCCAAAATGTAACAGCGTAAGTGAATGAAGACAGATTGTCAAAATATAGACAGCTTTAATGGAGGAATAGACTTACAGAACCCCGCATAGACCAGGAAAGCAGTAGCCAGGGCTGGGAGCATGCTGGCCAAATTTATAGGCAAACTTTAGCCTGAGGCGAACACGCCCCCTAAGGGGTGGGACTTATCCCTACATACAAGAGCTACTTCCGGGACAAGCGCCAAAGCTACAGAGATACCTTGTCGCAAAACATTAAATAGATAAATAAATAAATAAATAAATAAATAAATAAATAAATAAATTTGCATAAATAGTATAAGAGGCCAGGACCAAGTGGGTGGGTAACTTAAAGGCTACTGGTGGTAGAAATTCCTATAGCACTATGATACAAAAAGAAGGAAACAAGAAAGAAAGAAAACTTACTAATTTTACTAATTGTTATCAAGTGGATTTGGTGCACATTTCTTGTAATACTGCATGCAGATATATTGATATTTCAATTCAAGTGTTAAGATTCTACATACATTTTATAGCCACTTCTACACAATTGTATAGCTGCATAACAGTATCCCTCTAACTTGATACAATTCATGCCATTACTATGAAGCTCTAGTCTTCATTTTTACAAATAAATAATAAACTCCAATGGAAAAAACATTTAAAAACTAAGTTCAAGGCAATTGAAGTAATTCAAACTATGGTTTGAGTTTTAAAAGGATTAACATTATATGAATTAAAAACAATTCAGTGACAACCTTAGCTGTTGATGCTAGTTTTCTTACATTTTCTCTATGACTTTAACAAATAACACTATGGATAGTCACACCGAGCAACATATTTATCCTAATTTCATTCATTGTGACCAAGAATATGGACATTTTTAATTTATTTTTCTTAAAAACTGAAAGTCTCCCTGAGAACTTTGACATGTCAAAGCACATCATTTCCAGATCTGATCACATCTGAAGGGACTTGGTAGTCACAGTACAATACCAATAACACTGGACAGCTGTCCTGTAAATTCTTGTCTGTTTCTGTAAAGGATTCATATAGGTGCTAATCAGTCTCACATCAGGGAGACAGGTGTAGTGGAAATGTGCAGATGGAAACCATGTAAAAGTTCCTTAATAAACATCTGGAAATCAAAGCTTTCCAGTCTCTTTTCTCTTTGCCAAAACCATAAGCACATTTGCTTTCTCCCTTCTTTCTGTTAAAGTGAAGAAATCAGTTAATGCTAGATTAATATTGTCTTACAAAATGGATAGTAGATGTTTGGCATTTCTAGTGAGAGTGGGAATAACACCTGTTGCTGATTCTTATTTATAAGGCATATTAAAATAGTTTCTGTTATTTAATACCATTTTAAAATGCAGAACTAGTTCTCGGATTTGTTCTCAATGTTGGCTTACACTTATATCCCCAATTTTCAGCTTCTTACAATGATTTACTACCTTTCTCCACCCAAAAACTCTTATATTGTACAGATAGATGAGGAGAAAAGAAGCTGGGTAAGCAAATTACTGAACTAACTTGTGATAAATTTCATTTAACATGAAGAAGTGAGCTGAACATTCATCAAATATCTTTCAAAATCACTATTCAAAATTAAGAAAAGCAACACTGTATAAAGTAAAAATTTAATACTTTATATCACAGATGAAAGAAAAATTTAGAGATAAGTGGCCCGGTAGTTTCTGGGTCTTTTGCAGTGCTTTGGATGAACATATAGGACATTAGCCTCTGTAAGTAACAGCTATCTGAAGATTCATTTCTCAGGAGAAAGAAATGGTGACTGATAGTCTAGTAAATGAAACTAATATTAATGCCAAATATAACCTCTGCTGCACATGAGAAAAAATTGGAAGAACACCATAATCCAATATTTTTATCATGGTGCAACAGAAGGACAGCAAAAATGTGTTCCAATACAAATTATAATTGAAATCATCTGGGTACTATGTTACACTGTAAAAAGCAATGACTTTTGGTGGAGATGTATTTCAGCAATAGTGAGTACTTGTCTTGCATGTAGAGAGCCTCACTTCAGATACTGGCACCGAAACACAAGGAATAGATTATAGCAAAGAAATCTTAGGCAGGCCTCAATTATTGTTTTCATATGCTTGTAATTACTTGGATCATCCAAGTTAAATTAATAATGGTTAATTGACATGTAGGAAACAGAATTCCATATATTTGTATGGAATTACTACACTAATTAACAAAACAGAAATACCTTTTTCTTTAGCCTGTCTTAAATTTGCCCATAAAACTTGATCAACTATGCTGTGATACTTATAGTTTTGCGTAAAATACAGTAGGAATGGGGCAGAATGAAAATGTTTATATTTTTTCAAGGAATTGTTTCATTGATGTTACAGTTCATATTTATGCTACGTAAAATATGTGGAGTAAGATTATAAGTGAGACAATAAAAATTAAAAATGTATCCTTTTTCCCACTTTATTTACTATAACATAAAAATTTCATTTTTCTGTGGCTGCCCTCTGCTTCCTTTTGGGAACCTATCAAATACTCTAAACGGGCAAACTCCTGAGATGATATATACTAAAACTTCTCATATGCAGGAGTGTTATCCTGGTCAGTGGATGCATCTCCAGGGAATCATTAAAAAATATTTTGTATTCATTTTGATAGAAAGATATTCCGTAGAGCATGGCAATGTTTTAGACTGAATACTATTAAGTAGATTTTCTATAATGCTAGCAACTCCTGGTCGAAAATATTCTTGAGATCAAATGCAAACTGACTATCAGGTACTTTATTTTTAGTCAAATAATTTTTAAAAAAATGAAATAACAAGGTCAATAATTATTCTAATATACATATTGACAACTGCTCTAAATAAAATTAAAGTATATTCTAAATTATACTAGGACACTCTTCTAGTAGGGATCTACTAGGAAACAAATATTTAGGAAATACAAATACCAACATGATTAGAGCACCAATTATTTTATTCAACGTAAAAGCTATAGTATTTCATTAACAGTATTTTAAATAATATATAATATGTATATATACAAATATATGTATATATGTATACATATATTTGTATATATTTATATCAATTATTTCTATAGCCAGGACAGATATAGAAGAGTAACTTTAAAATCATTGCTAATTTTTGACCTATTTGCAAAAATATCAATCAAATCTCTACCTACAGCTCTACCTGCCTTTCCAGTAATAACAACAGAGAAGGTGATTGGTTCCAGAAACCCTAGGGTCATTAAGGAAGATGCATGGGAGCATGTCCGTATGAATGATCTCAAAGAAATTAAACAGGCTGTCATGACTTT
>NW_026068053.1:6372623-6374994 GCF_014885135.2 Alexandromys fortis | reverse complement strand
TTCAATTCTTGAACCTGTTTGTGGGTCTGATGTATGTATTTACTCAATTCTTCAAACTTTTTGTTATACTTCACATCCATTTCTATAAAGGTGTTTTTTACATATTGTTTAAGGGACTCTATTGCTTTCATAAAGTCGATTTTTTCCACTTTTTCTGTGTTAGGGGGCTCAAGACCTTCTGTTGTAAGATCATTGGGTTCTGGTGCTTTCATGTTGTTTTTCAGGTTATTGGGTGAATTTTTGCCTTGGTGCCTGCCCATCTCCTCTTATTGATGCTCTCTAATTGGTCTTTTAAAACCAGATCAGGTTTCCCTGCTGCAAGAGGCTTTTCTTGCAAAATGCCCTCGTTCTGTTTCCTGGCTTCTGCCGGGGCCAAGATCCCTCTCACCCCTCAGACGGGTCTTCAGGAAAAGAACCAGGTTCCCTGTTTGCCAGGGACCTCACCAACCAAAGGCCTACCTCTTTGATTTAATTGTCCTGGGGCGATCTGCTCTCAGTTGTGTGCTGGTCCCTGCCGCCTGCGTTGCCTGTCACTGTGTCAGTACCCGCCAGTCCGGCCCACGCCAGCTGCGCCGCCGGCCGTGCGTCGGTTGCGTCGGTTCCGCCCGCCGCCGTCTGTCAAGGGTTAAGTTTTTAAAGACAGAGTACAGACAGTCATAGATTAAGGGATTAAAGATAATAAATTAAATATTAAAAAGTAATTGAGTAAAAAGAAGCCACATGAAGATGTAATATACACAGAAAGTCTGGATTATGTATATTATTGTGTTATCTTTGAATTTTTTGACTGTGAAGGAGCTAAGTACTGAGAGAAATTTCATTGTATGGACTGCTAAGCTAAACCAACATGTATATTACAAAGGTAGCTTGACTTCAGATTTTGGGACTAAGAATATGGTACTTTGGAAAAGAAGTTCTTTTGTTTTCATGTAAGATGAGAACCTGTAGATTGCTTCTAGGCTGATATGGTTTGATTGACCATACCCCCTGAAAGGTCACCATGAGTATCATCAAAAAATTATGTTGCCCAACTGCTGACTGAGATGAACCTAACACACAGGATACACAATGAAAGACCTGATTAACAGTGCCCCCAAACAACAGGAAGTAGTATTGACAAATCTATGTCAATATTCTCAAATATTGTCTATAAATGTTTATTTACATTTGAAGCGGGATATGATATAAATATGAATAAGTTACATTGGTATAGATCTTGCTTTATTGATACAAACTTAAGGTCAATTTTGTTAAAATGTATATTTCTGCTCTTGAATAAGGTATTGTGTTTATGTATCTCATTTAAAAATGTAATGTATAATTAAGAAATATAGGTTAATAGATAGTCATCTATAATAGTCAAGTTTGTAGTCATGTTAGTTAGATTTTCTAGATGTATAGAGGTATATTTCAGTTAGATGGGTATTCTTCAAATTTTTCAGTCACCTTCAGAATATGGCATTTAAAATGTTTAAGAACTTAAGATATTTCATGACAGTGAGATACATCTGCTCCTGGCAGCAACAAGCTACTTAAAAAGAAAGATGGGTATCAAAGAGGTTCCTTAGCAATTTGTGCTCTTACCTAGACTGTGTCACTGGACATGCAGGACCCACAGAGAAATGACTGCTAAACTTGTCTAAATGTGAGATGGTCCTTTGGGGTTCCTTCTTCATGAAAGAGTCTGAAAGACATTCTTCAGGACACAGAAGAA
This sequence comes from Alexandromys fortis, assembly GCF_014885135.2. Lineage (NCBI taxonomy): Eukaryota > Metazoa > Chordata > Mammalia > Rodentia > Cricetidae > Alexandromys > Alexandromys fortis. The sequence goes on along the minus strand of NW_026068053.1, from coordinate 6,373,280 downwards.
AATGACTGACAAACTGCCAATATAGGTGAAACTGTATTTAAAACTTCCTTCTTCATAGAAAAGTCTGCTAGATATTGTGAGCCTGTGGGCTGAAGATGGATGTCCCAATGATACAGAAAAACTTTTGGTGACTGTCCAGGCAGTAAGATGTCTCTGTCAATTTCAGAGTTTTGGAAGTTGCTTATAATGCACTTCCAGTTTACATATGTAATATCATATCCTTCTGGAGTCTTTTATGGTGTTCAAGAATTTATAGTTATAGGTATTGTTTTCCTTAGTTATGACAAAAGATAAAGTAGATATAAATATTGTAACTACAATTCTTGCTTGATAACTGTTTTGTTATATGTAATTTTACTATGTTGAAGCCTTCATTATTGTTTAAACAGAAAAGGGAAAATGGTGAAGGAAGTCCTTCTGGTTATGTGTTGCTTTCATTGGTTAATGAATAAAAAAACTACCTTGGTCTTTTGTTAGGGCAGAACTTAGGAAGGCAGGGAAAAGAGAAATGAATGCTGGAAGGAAGAAAGGTGGGGTCAGAGAAGCCATGGATCCTCTGCCTGAGATGGACGCCACCAGGTAGAATCTTTTTCAGTAAGGCACTGCCACGTGGCAATATACAGATTAATAGAAATAAGTTAAATCAAGATGTGAGAG
>NW_026068053.1:6367305-6371814 GCF_014885135.2 Alexandromys fortis | reverse complement strand
TCTCTCTCCATGCTTGAAACTCAGAATATAGTTCTCAGCTATTTCATGCTGCCATATTCTCTGTCATAATAACAATGGACTAAGCCTCTGAAACTATAAGCCAGCTCATAATAAAATACTTTATTTTATTATAGTAGACTTGGTCATGGTGTCTCTTCACAGTCATTGAAAAGAACAATGACTAAAACATCATTCATTTGATTTCATAAAAAGAAGCTAAAAATAGTGGAGAAGAGGTACCAACATCAAAAATTTTGCTTGTACATGTGTAGAAGAATTAAATTTCCTTCATATCTAGCACTTTGCATGAAAACTAACTTCAAACGGATCACAGATTTGAATGTAATATCTGAAACTGCTAGAAGAAAACAAAGATACCATGCTACAAGGCATAGGTGGAAAAAAAAAGGCTTTCTGAATAGGGTTCTATTTGCCCAGGAATAAAGGCCAATAATTGACAAGTGAGATCTAATAAAACTAAAATTTTCTATACAGCTAAGAAAATAGTCAATTAAGTAAAGTAGAAGACAGAGATTGTGATAGAGTCCTTACCACCTACATCAGACAGAGGATCAATACCACAATTTAGAAAAACTAAAAGAGCAAACTTTTATAAGACTTTTAAAAATTAACTATATATCTAATGAGAATTCTTAAAGGAGGTAAAAATAATTTTAAAATATATTTTTAAATGTTCATCATCCTTATCCTTAACAATTATGGAAATTCAAATCAAAATAACTGTTATTTTTTTCTTACAACAGTCAAAATGCATAAGGTCAACAAAACAACCAACAGCAAATGCTGGCAAGAATGTTAGGAAAAGGAAACACTCATTCACTGCTGGTGAGATTACAAACTGAAAATCACTCTGAAAATCAGTGTGGAGAACTCAATAAGCTTCAAGCATGGAGAGAGAGAGAGAGAGAGAGAGAGAGAGAGAGAGAGAGAGAGAGAAAACCACTTGGCACATGATCAAAGGTGATCAAAGGACTTTGCATTCTATTCCCTGTGGAATGTTCTATTCTCTGTTCTACATTATTCATTACCAATTTAGTCACAAAAGCTAAGAAAAGGAAGCAATCTAAATGTCCTTTAGTGGAAGAATATATAATGAAAAGGTGTTAATATATTCTATGGGATAGTACTTAGGTGTAAAAAAAAATAAATCTACAGTATATGGATAGAATGAGAAAAGATTATAATGAGTCAGGTAACCCAGACACCAAAAACAAATTTCACAAGTTCTCTCCCAGTGGAGGTTCGTAGCTCCAATTCTTCAGAGATAAGTACATAACCTGGAGCAACGACAGAAACCAGGAAAGTAAAATAGTACAATGGAGTGAGGACATGAAGATGTGTGCTAAAGACAGTAAGAGGATACAGGTAATATTAAAGGGAACTGGATATGCAGTGCAGGTCTTTAATTGGGGAGAGGAAGAGGGAAAGAAAAACAACATTGAGTATATTTTTTAAAGTAATAAGGAATCATAATATGTTTTATTTAATATCACATAATATATATATGTACATATATTAGCATATAAAATAAAGTGTAAAGTGTAAATTGATGTGTAAATCACATCAATTAGGCTGTGAATGCTTCCCGAAGAATCATGGACTATTCAATAGAAACCCTAATATTAAAAATGAATAAATCCCCTTTGAGTTGTTTTTCAGTGGAGTCCAAGAGAATGCTGAAACAATAATTGCTAATGCTGTAGCCCTTGGTTTCCTGCTAGAGGTGAAAGGTAAGTCAATATTGCTGAGAACACTATGTACTTTAAACATAGGACTTAGCAGAACTGAACTGCACATAACCTTCTATCTGAGGACTAGCATTTATAGCATTTTCATAGCTTTTATGTGCTATGTAAGCATCAAAAGGGGGAATACAACCAATGGTACTATCCATTTGTGATACTTTTAAACCAGAACACCAAATACCATATCAAGATAACACTAATGGTGAGATAGTAACACTCATACCTTGACAGTAAACAATAGCTGACTAGTTATTTAAGGCCCAGGCACTCAATACAAATGGAATCATGTCTGGTACTGGAAATTAAGCCTGAACCTTAAGGTGACTGAAGTGGTCAGTCTTAAAAGAGAACCTACTTCTATCTCCTTATTAAAGCAGCATAAATCCTAACAATAATTTCCATTGCTATGGATCTTGGTTTACTGATAAAAATTTAATGTCAATTTTGTTATATGTATATTGATGCTCTTAATTAAGGTATTGCAATTGTGTAGTTAATTTTAAAATGTAAAGTATAATTAAGAAATATATGTTAATAGATACTCATCTATAACACTCAAGTTTGTAGTCATGTTTGAGAGAGAGAGAGAGAGAGAGAGAGAGAGAGGGAGAAATGGATTAATGTAAGAGTTAGCCAATAAGAAACTAAAGCTAATGGGTCAAGCAGTGAATTAATTAATACAGTTTCTTTGTGGTTATTTCAGGGTAAGCTAACTGGGCAGCTGGGACGAACAAGCAGAGCCTCCTTTCAACATTTAATTTTAGTATTTATCCTTATACACACATATTTGTAGCTCTCATGCCTCATCAAAAAAGCTTCTCTTTCCAATAAAAGGAGACCATTACAGAAAGTCACAATTTACCAAATTGTCAAGAACAACTGCTTATGGACTGCAAAACCAAACTGTATACATCTGCAAGGAGAACTCTCCACTCAAAGGTCAGGAAACATCACAGAAGAGGCAGAAAAATGGTAAAGAAGAGAACTAGTTAATCTGGTGTACGATTATGTCTCCTATAAATGACAGCAAATCTTCACCCATGATCCCTCAGCAATATGGGCGGTTAACCAAGACTTGAGAAAGGAAAATTGTATGCTGATGGAGGAAGGTCATTGGTTAATTATAATAAACTAACCGCTTGGCCTCATAGCTTAGAACATAGATGGGAGGAGTAAACAGAATAGAATTCTGGGCAGAAGAGGAAGTGAGGTCAGACTCTGCTCAGCTCCCGGAGAGACCCGACAGCTCTGCTGGAGCAGAGACGCCATGCTCAGCTCTCCTGATAGCTCTGCTCTCTGAGGCACACGCGATGAAGCTCCAACCCAAGATGGACATAGGCTAGAATCTTCCCGGTAAGTGCACCTTGGGGTGCTTACACACATTATTAGAAATGGGTTAGAACAATATGTAAGAGCTAGCCAATAAGAAGCTGGAACTAGCTGGGCCAAGCAGTGTTTAACAGAATACAGTTTGTGTGTTGTTATTTCAGGCATAAGCTAGCAGGCGGCCGGGGTGCTAAGGATGCAGCCCAGCCGCTCTTATTTCAACAGTATGCTAACATGGGAGAGGAAAAGTCCTGGGTCCTTACTCATAGATTAGAAACTAGAGGAATTAAAATATTCACACAGAGAGAAATTATTTTTCACTGGAAATGAAGTACTTGATTGGTAATCCAATGAGAAGTGGTCAACCATGAATTTATGTACATACAAGCAGCTCCAGATGGAATCAGTGAATGTATAGAGTTGGACAGAGAAAAAAAGGAGTAGAAAATTTATGTAATTATATTTAAAAACTTTTAAAGAAACTTCTGAATTCTAAAGTGTTCAAACATACAAGAAACTCTTGATTTGATTAGAAATATGTTGTTTGTTTAGGGACACTAGCCTTATAGACTGATAATAAAAGTGTTATCTACCTCTCTCAAAGACTGAAAATCCATCCATATCTTAAACCCCTAAATTCTGGCACTCATATATAGAGATTAGACAACAGAATCCATTGCCTTGTCCATCCCAACGTACTAGGAACAAATATCCTAGTAACGTTAGGGAGAAGTAATATTTGATCTTTCTTTGAATTACTGTTTTTTTTTTCTGTCGTCTTCCTTCCTGCCTTCCTTCCTTCCTTCCTTTCTTTGTTTCTTTCTTTCTATATTTCTTTCTTTCTAGAATAGTAGATTTTGTTTTTTATTCTAGTTCTCTGGCACATATAGTTGTCCCAGGTAGTTGATCATCCAAAACAGTGCTAGGTATGGGTCTCATAGAATGAGGTTTAATTATCTAACAATGGTTGGTTAATTCCACAAACTTTGTGCTACAATTTCCTTAGCTTTTCTCATCAGCAGGACACCATTGTAGATCAAATGTTTTGTGGATAGGTTGGAGTTTTGTTTTTATTTTGTAGTGTTAAAACAAAACAAAGAAAAGACAATGAACAGAGGGGTAAAGGATCTTTGTAGACACCAGCTGGACTTTTCTAAATTCAATGACTTATATATGTATTATCTTCAATAATAGGTTTTTGGAGAGTAATCTAATGTCTCAAATAGCATATGTGGTTTGGGGATTCAAATGGACCCATTTGACAAACAACTCAATTAGAAATGACTCAATTAGAAACTTTATTTGGTGACAAGAGATAACCTTCAGGTCCAATGTCTCCCCATTATTTGGCAATTTCTTTAGACTGTCTTCATATCCGTATATATTTTATAAAATTTCTATTGTATTTCCCTACTAC
>NW_026068053.1:6359986-6361467 GCF_014885135.2 Alexandromys fortis | reverse complement strand
AATATTGTTCATACTCCACACCTTCACCAATATAACTGTCACTTGTGTTAATGATCTTAACCATCCTTATGGGTGTAAGATAGAATCTCATTGACTTGCATAACCCTGCTGTCTAAGGATGCTGAACACATTTTTAAATCATTCTCTGCCATTTGAATAGTCTCTACAGAGAATTCTTTAGAATATTAGACCATTACTCCATTTATAATTGAGTTGTCTGTTTTTTGATATCTAGTTTTAATTTAATTCTTTATATATTTTAGATATTATTCTTACATTGAATATGTGGTTGATAATGATAGTTTCTCATTCTGTAGAGTGTCATTTTTCTGAAAGATAACATCCTTTGCCATACATAAGTTTCTCAATTTCATGAGGTTCTATCTATTAATTATTGACTTTAATACTTGTGCTAACAAAATTATGTTCAGAAAGTCTTTTTCTGTAGCATTGAGTTCAAAGCTTTTCTTCACTTTCTCTATGATCACATTCAGTATATTTGGTTTTATGTTGCAATATTTGATCCATTTATACTTGAAATCTTTGCAAGGTGATAAATATGAATCTATTTGGATTCTTCTACATGCAGTCATCGAATTTGAAGGTATGTTTTTTGAAAACATTTTAATTTCAGTGTATATTTTTGGCTTTTTTATCAAAAGTGAGGTTCCACAGGTATATGGATTTATGTCTTGGTATTTAATTCACTTTATTTGATCAGTGTGTCTCTTTTTGTGCCAATATCATGCTATTTTTACTATTTTATTTCTGCAATACAAGGTGAAACCAGGGATGGTGATATGTCCAGCATTTCTTTTATTATTCAGTCAGGAATGTCTTAGCTATCCTGTTTATTTTGTGTTTTCCTATCAAAATGAGAATTATCTCTTCAAGATCTGGAAACTATTGTTTTTTTGAATTTTTGATGGATGTTATATTAAATCTATACATTGTCTGTGATAGGAAGGTCATTTTACTATATTAATCCAACCCATTGATGAGCATGGGTGATTATGTCTGATATTTTCTTCAACTTTTTTCTTCAAAGACTTGAATTTTTATCAAATAAATATTACACTTGCTAATTTAGAGTTATATTCTCCCAAATATATTCTATATTATTTAGACTATAACATAATATGTGTGTGTAAAATATAATATAAAAGAGTTTACATTATTTGACAGATTTTGCTTTTCTGATTTCTTTCTTAGGCCATTTGTCATTTTTATATAGGAGGGATATTTATTTTTATAAGTTAATTTTGTATCCAAATACATTGCTTTTTTTGTCAGCTGTAGAGGTTTCCCATTGGAACTTTTACACTCACTTATATATACTATCATATCACCTATAAGTAAAAATATGCTGACTTCTTTTCCAAGTTTTTTTTCTGTATATATATATATATTATTGAGAAAAGGGAAAAAAAGTTTCCACCTCCTCCCAGCCTCCCATTTCCCTCCCCCTCCTCCAGGCCTCC
>NW_026068053.1:6343105-6354670 GCF_014885135.2 Alexandromys fortis | reverse complement strand
TCCTGGTGAACTCATGTTGCCTTTCAGGTTGTTGGAGGAAGTCTTGCATTGGCGCCTTCCCATCTCCTCCTTCAAATGGAGCCAGGAGAGGCCTGGTGTCTTGGTCCAGTCTTTGCTGTGAATGAGTCTCTGGGTGTTTCTCTTCAGTGTAGAAGCAGGGACCATCCCGTCGAGCTGGAACTCCTCAGCCCCCAAACATGGACGACCGTCCAGATGGAACTCCTCAGCACTGCTCTGGGTGGGTTGTGGATGCAAGCCCGATGTCTCTCCTGGTGCCCGGATCGGATCTCCTTGCTGCTTGGGTGGCTCGTAAACAAAGGGCCTACCTTGCTTGCTTCAGGCAGGCTACTGGGACAAAGGAGCTACCACCCTCCTGATTTGGATTCGGTCCCAGTGCCCGAACAGCCTGAACTGGGAGATGTTATGTGGTCAAAGAGGGGAGGGAGTCAGACGGAGGGGGGGGAGGGTTGTGGATGCAAGCTGGGTGGGATATGAAGAGAGAGGAGGTATCGGGCCGTATAGCCCCTGAGGATGACCAGGAGTGGTAGGAGGGATGAGCAACATCTGAGTTCCCTGTTCTGGGCTGCTGCGGTGGTCAGAAACTCACTCACCCCAAAGATTTCTCTCCTGGTGCCCGAATGGTATCTCCTTGCTGCTTGGGTGGCTCATAAACAAAGGGCCTACCTTGCTTGCTGCAGGCAGGCTATTGGGACAAAGGAGCTACCACCCTCCTAATTAGGATTTGGTCCCAGAGCCTTTTCCAAGTTTTGTACCCATTGTTTTCAGTTTTTTATTGCTCTAGCTAAGACAACAATTACTAAATTGAATAGGCATGTAGAGTGTACCAACCTTGTCTTGATCTTGATTTCCATAGAATTGCTTGAAGTTTCTCTTCATTGAAGTTGGCATTTGCTATGCCCTTGTTGCACTTGTCTTTATTATGTTGTGGAATACCCCATGTATTCCTAATTCTTACAGTACTTTTATTGTGAAGGAATATTGGGTTATGTCAAGTGCCTTTCTGCATTCAATAAGATAATCATTTAGTTTTGTCTTTCAGATATTTTTATATGGTGGATTACTTTTATCAGTTTATATATATATTGAAGTATACCTGTATTTCTGGAATGAAGTCTACATAATCATGGTGGATGTTTGTTTGAATATGTTCTTGGATTTGGTTTGCAAGTATTTTATTGAGGTATTTTTGTATCTCTGTTCATCACAGAAATTGATGTACAATTCTCTTGTTTTGGGGGGGTCTTATTGTGAATGGGATATCCGGGTATGTTTGACCTCAAAAATTAATTGAGAAATGTCCCTTCTATTTGATTTTTTAAATAATTTGAGGAGTATTGGCATTAACTTTTCTTTGAATCCTGGTGGAATTCTGTGCTAAAGTGTCTGTCCTTAGGCTTTCTTTGGTTTGAAGATTTTAATTGCTGCTACATTAGGAATTTCAGGTACATTTAAATTGCTTAGTTGTTCTTCATTTAACTTTTGTAAGTGTTATATGTGGGGAAATTTATCCATTTTTTTAGATTTTTTAATTTTGTAGAGTACAAGTTTTTAAAGTCTCTGATTTCCTCAGAGCCTGTTGTTATTCACTTCTTTTTATTTCTAATATTGTTAATTTAGTTATTCTCTCCATATTTTAGTTAATTTGGGTATGGGTTTTTCAATCTTGTTTATTTTTCTGAAAGAACCAATACTTTGTTTCATTGATTCTTTGTAATTTTTGTTTGTTTGTTTATGTTTTATTGATTTTGGCCCTGAGTGTGATTATATCTTGCCATCTATTTCTTTGGCTTTGATATCTTTTTTGTTGTTCTGAAGTTTCAGGTAAGATGTTAAGTTGCTAGTATGAGATATATCAAAGTTTTTTATGTAGGCACTTATTGTTATGAATTTGCCTCTTAGAAATGTCTTTATTGATTCCAATAAGTTTGGTTATGTTGTGAATCCATTTTCATTCAATTGTAAAAAGTTTTCAGTTTCTTTCTTCATTTCTATCTTCACTCATTTTTAGTTCTATAGTGACTTGCTCAGTTTCCATGAGATTGTAAGCTTTCTCTTGTTTCTTTGCTAATATCCAAGTTTCTCTGTACTGGTGTGATGGGATGCAAATGTGGTGAGGCTTGCTTTATGTCCAAATATGTGGTCAGTTTTGGAGAAAGTTCCAGAAGGTGCTGAGAAGAAAGTTGATTCTTTCATGTTCTGGTAAAATGTTCTATAATTATCTGTTAAGTACATTTAGTTTATAGTATCAGTTAGCTCAAGCCTTTCTCTGTTTAGTTTGTATCTAGATAATCTCTCATTTGTGAGAGTAGAGTATTGAATTCTCATGCTATTAGTGTATTAGGGTCATTTGTGATTTAAGCTGTTGTATGTTTGTTTTATGAACTTGGGTACTTTTGTATTTGGGGTGTAGATCTTACAAATTCCAATGTCCTCTTTTTCATTCAATGAATATGTCGTGTCCATCCCAAAATAAGTTTCAGTTTGAAGTATGTTTGTTATATAAATACATGGCTATACTAGCTATTTCTAAGGTCCATGTGCTTGGAGTATCTTTTTTCCATCCTTACACCCTTAGTTGATATCTATGCTTGATGATAACTTTTGTTTTGATGTTTCAGTAGAAGAATAAATCTTGTTTTCATATGCATTGAGTTATTCTTTTTTAAAAAATTTGGGAAATAAGATCATTGGCATTGAGAGATATCCATAAACAGTATTTGTTGCTCCTGTTATCCTATTATGTTATTGTTGTCAGGTAGTGTGTGTGTGTGTGTGTGTGTGTGTGTGTGAGTGTGTGCGCACACGCATGCACATCTATCTACCTGTCTTTTTCCCCTCTTTTTATTTGCTGCTCAGTAATCATTTATTCCTTGTGTTTTCCTCAGGATGGTTAATACTTTAGCTTTGAAATTTCCTTGTAGTGCCTTCTTTGAGGCTGAATTTGTAGACAGACACTGCTTAAATTAAATCTCTGAATGCCTTATATTTTCGCATCAATTGTGATTAAAAGTTTTTCTGGGTATATGAGTCTAGGCTGGCACCTATTGTCTCTTAAAGTCTGTAAAATATCAATGTCCTTCTGGGTTTTAGACTATCTATTGAGAATACCTTTATATGTTACTTGTTCTTTTTCCCTTGCAGCTTTTAAATTTTCTTCTTTGTTTTGTATGTCTAGTGTTTTGTTTATTATGTGCCAATGCAAATTTCTGTTCTGGTTCAGTCTATTTGGTCTTCTATAAACTTCTTGTACCATTTTAGGTATATTGTTTTTTAGGTTAGAAAATCAACCTTCTATGATTTTGTTAAATATATTTTTCTGGGTTTTTGTCTTGGTATTCTTCTCATTCTATCCTATTATTCTTAGGTTTGGTATTTTCATCATTTCTGGAAGTTTTGTGACTGGATTTTTCATTGTTGTTGTTATTGTTTTATTTTTAATATTTTCTTTGATATAATTATCAGTTTCTTTTTCTGGACTTCAATGACTGAGATTCTCTATTCTGTCTCTTGTGTTCTTTTCTGATGTTTGTGTTTCAGCTCCTAAATTTTTCATTTGCAGATTTTCTGTTTTGATTTGGTTTATTTGATTCTCTTTACATTCTCATGTCTTAAACTGTTTACTCATTTCCTTTTGCTTAAGATTTCCTAGATTTCTTTAAGGGGGTTATTCATTTCCTTTTTAAGCACAACTGTTATACTCATAAAGCTATTTTATGGTCTTTTTCTTATACTTCAAATATACTCAAAGTTTGCTGCGGTAGTTTTGCTGGGCTCTAGTGGAGACATGGTATCCTGATTCTCTATGCTGACATGTACTGGGAATGTGAATGGAATGTGATTGGAATGTGATTGGCTCGGAGGGCGATTACACAGGATGGAGAGAAGCAGAGTATTCCACCAGGATCAGCTTAATTACCTGGGGATGTGGACAGTGAATGAGAAGAGGCCCTAGGCAGTGTTCTGCTAAAGACATAGGAATGAGACTGGGTAAATGGGCTTGAGGGATGGAGAAAAAATTAGAGATCTCTGGCAGGAGCGGTCTTGAATTTCCAGGAAATGCTTGTTGGTTTTGGAGGATGATATAAGGTAGTTAGTGTAGGTGAGAGAAGTTGATCTTGTGATCCACTCTAGATGGGGGCAGTGAGGAAGAGAAGCTAGGGCAGAGGATTTGCTGTAGTATGGGGTTAAAACTCAGGGATAGGTTTTGGAGGATATGAGGGAAAGGTGAAGATCTGCATTAAGCCTACTCTCTTTTCTGACTGGAGTGGCCAACAGATTTCTAGGGGGTGCCTAAGTGAAGTTGGGGTTTGGATAGCATTGAGTGAGTAAATAAGTTGGGAGAGGAAGATCTGTGTGATCCACTGGAGGTTGGGGATGGTAGTAAGCAGGAGATGGTCTGCTACAGGACTGAGAATGGTGATCTTCTCTCCAGAACTGTACAGAGAAATGATGGTTACCTGGTATTTCTTCATTTGCCCACAACTGGTACAGCTCAGAATTCCCTCTGGGGAATTACAAGCTATACTTACAATGAAATACTCAAATGCGTGTACTCTAAACACAATGTGCATACTCCAGATAACCTGTTATATATGGTTATAAACAGCAACTTCTATCATGATTTTATTTAACTCCACAACATAGATATAACATAATGTGAACTCATTATGTACTGATATGTTATGACAGTGAGAGATAATATGAGTGAATATAATTACTAAAGTAAAAAGTATGTTAATGCAGTCTTCAGACTCTAGGCTCATGAAATAACAACTAAGACTGCCTTCTAGGCGATGAGCACTTTACTTCATCAGGATGCTTATTTCTGGAGCTTGAAGAATGAGACACTTGGTCAATCTTACTAAGTATGCAAATTCAAGATATTTTTCTTATATTTTCTAAAATACTCTCTTGAATTAGTGAATGACCCTTGAAAAGTGTATTTTGGGGAAAGAGTTCCTCCAAGTCAAATTGTTTGATTTGAAGTAGAGAGGGTCAGAATGACCAGATGAAAAGTACTATTTACATTAAATATTTTTTTTTCTAATTTAATAACTATTCCATTGACAAGGAGAGGTGTGACTTCATGAAGTGAGAAAATGTTATGTTCTGCTCATAGCTGCACAAAAAAAAAAAAAAAAAAAAACAAGCTACAGCATGTTCAAAGTTACTATTTTTGGAAACACTCTAATTATAGCTGCCTGTCTTCTCAACACCATTTTCTCTAAGTTCAAAAAGTCCTTTATTTCATTATTTGTCAATCCACATAAAGGAAGAGAATTACATAATAAGGAGGGTTACTGTTGTCTTATTCTAAAGAAATCAACAGCCCCATGAAATCTGTTTAAATATACACACAGTCTCTGCAAATTTTTTGTTATCTTCCTTTCTCATATTTCCTAAAAACAAGATGGTAAGGTGACAGACTGTCCAACTTTGTTTTCTGTTACTGTGATAAAATACTGAGCAAAACTAACTTTAAGAAGAAGGCATATGCTCTGTTTTAGTGGTTAAAATACATAATCAAGAGAAGCCAGGCCAGGAACTCAATCACAACCTGGAGGTAGGAACAAAAACAGAAACTCAGAAACCATAGAGTAATGTTGCCTATTAGCCTACTCAGCTACCACTTTTAAAGGCCCATGCCCACCTGCCAAGGGATGGTACTACCACATGGGATTTGACCTCTTCTCTCAATTAACAGTTAAGTAAATTTCCCACAGACATGCCCATCGACCAAACTGATTGAGTCAGCTCCTGAACTGAGGCCCTGTTTAAATGTATGTCTAGGTTTGCTTCAATTTCACAAAAACTATGACACAAAATAATCTGATACTAAAATAGTTTCAAAAGTATTCCAAGATAGTTTTTAAATATAGCAAATAGTTACTTAGACAAAAATTATTATTTACTAAATCTCTATCTATTGATATAAATTCAAAGTGCTGAAAATGGAAGGATTGGGGGAAATAATTAAAATATGTTCCAAAGGTATTAGTCAACAGAAACAAATGGTAGTAATGCCCATTCCATATATTAAAATTTATAATCTTAAAAATTAAATATCTTGCCTATAATGTCTTAAGTGATCTATAATTTTTCAGATTAAAATGTTTATCCATAGTCTTTGGTTTCAAGGACAACAGTAATAACAATGATAAAATAGATTCAGGAAGACCAAGAGGTTCAAACTTATAAAAACACTACTAATAACTAAGAGCTATGGATAGCTAAGGAGTGCAAGAGAGAGAAAAATTAACTTCCCCAGGAAAGCACACCAAACAGTTATCCAACACCAAACATCTATCCCTGAAAAGACACACAAGTAACATTATGCAGACTGAATAGGTCATATTTAGGAAAGTGTGTGTTTGTGGGTGTACATATATGCCTGGAACAGCAATCAGTGAAAAATGAGACCATGAATTTGAAAGATAACAAGGATGACCACATGGTGGAGTTGGGAAGAAGAAAAAGAAAGCTGAACAGGTTATCTAATTATGTTATAATCTCAAAAAAAGAAAAATCACTTTCCACTATGCTGCATATAACATACATTTTAGTATTACTATTAAAAACTTATTAAAATTAACTAATTTAAGATATGATTAGAATATATTTAAAGATATTATCTTTACGTAAAAAATTAAGCAGAAAATGCAATTATACCACACTGGACATATTCTGCATGTGTCTGCCCAGCATTCTGGACATGAGGCAGCAGTATCAGAATTGGAAGGCCATCCTCAGCTACATGGAGAGGCAACACAGAAAATGATTGGATTGTTTAGCAGATGGATTTTGGAGGAAGAAAGGCATTTCATTCCACAAATGAATCAAGACATAAAGTTGTACTGAAAAAATACATTTTTAAAATATGAAAAGGTAAGCAACACTCTAAGGATTTGCATTTAGCTTATAAAACCACTAAAGCTTCAAAGAAGTGATTCTATCAGTCTCAGCCTAACACATTTGGAGAAGGAAAGGAAGACATTCCTCCAGCATATGGTCATAGTCTAGTTCTTGCCCTGAATAATGGTTGTTAGAATTAATTCAACCATTATTTTTATAAAAGTTTTTTTTATGTAGCTGGATCTGACTTTATAACAAGGTTTATAAAAGATGTAGATATTGAAAGTTGTGGAGACATGTAAAACTGAATTTGATTTCCAGCCCATCAAATATTACAGAGGCTTATTTGCTTCTTTAGTGAAGCGTGAATAAACTGAAAATTCCCACTCCCAAAAGCTGTTCAGGATGAATGCATAACTACACTACATAAAAAAGGGTAGAGTGGGATCCAGGATGAATGCTTAAGTATACATAAAAGGGTAGAGTGGGTTCCAGGATGAACACGTAACTACACATAAAAGGGTAAAGTGGGTTCCTGGATAAACGCAGAACTACACATAGAAGGGTAGAGTGGGTTCCACGATGAACACAAAACTACACATAGAAAGGTACAATGGACTCTTTGCTAGGATTTCTGATGTTCTTTCTTCTTCTTATGTAGTTTATATTTTGCCTTCACTTTGTTATGGACTCTACCATGTGTTATTGCTAATTTTTAAATTGGATTTTTAATTAACTGTTCTGCCTCTAAAGGTCTACTCTAAATAACTAGAATGTTCCCTTCTACATTGCAGCAGAATCCTGACAGCAGTGATCAGTACCCTCGCTAGAGGGGCTTATTTCAACCCAGTCCTGAATTCCCAGAACACTTAATTACAGAATGGCACCTTTTACTCCTGATTAAAAATAATAATGGTGATTAATAATTTGTGAGGAAAGAGGTAATAACTATGTTTTTATGGAAAGCATGCCATTTATCATAAAAACATGTTCCCTTCATGAAGTAGGTATTCAATACAGTTTTAAAATGATGGATCACATCAAGTTGAAATAATAGACTCTTAGCAGTGACTGAAAAACCCTAATAGAGAAGGCAGTATTAGCATAATGACCAAATTGAAGGTGATTTTGTGAACCAAGGAGATCTGAAAGAAAGGTGGGTAAGGAACTCTAAAAAAGATATAGCCCATATTAAAGAGATCTGAGTCATTGTCCTAGTCTCGCTTCATGTAACAATTTAGTCTGCCTGTATTGTCACAGACATCTATTAATTTACTTTATCCATGTAGTGACATGTTGATACAGGCATGTCTCCATCTTACTAATAGACAAATTGTCTCATGAAAGTAGTCTATCTTCTTTTATTCTAGAAACAGACTACAAGTTTAAGACAAGTCAATCATGGGAACCGATAGACAGGCAATCAGGGAAGTAGTGAAGGGGAAAGAAATAAACTAATTACCAGGTAGTTTATCACCACACATAAGGCTAAAGATAAGCTATCCATAGGGCAACTAAACAGAGCAGACAACAAGATTAAAAGATAAAACAATAGTAAAATGAAGACCTTTATTTTTGCTGTAGGAGCCCACATGTGACTCAGTTTTCATTTGGAGCCATTTCTGACCTAAAGAAGTCATTTGAGTTCAAGCTTGCCTGTTCTGCTTTTTTCCTATAACCTTGATGGCTATGAGAGACTCCTGATTTAGCCTCTGAGGAAAAAAAAAAAAAACATTCTACCTTATAGAGGGTATACTGCTGATGACAAACCTGAGAAACATCACGATAGAAAGTGAGGCTGCTTCCAAGCACATGTTGGAGAGGGGGCTGCTCACTCAAGGACAGGAATGGTCTTGTGGTTAGATATTGACTATCTGTTCTGTGCTTTGTTCTGCTTTTGTATATAAGCAGCTCTGAAGTAAACTTGGGACTGTTTGGCTCTTTCTGCATGGCCAGATAGACCTTCTGGTTCTATCCTGTCTTCTGTTTCTTTCATCTGAATTTTCTTTTGACTTCAAGGCTCTCCTATCCAGGTATCCTATCTGACTTTGTAGACAAGCCTCTACACTCTAGCATCTAATGAACACAGTATTTCCCAGGTCATACATATGCATGCTACCCAGTCAGGTTCAAATGACAGGTGTGCCCTTTACTTCATGTCTTTCCCACACTAAGTACACAAATGTAAAAGACCAGTAGAGCTTTCTTACATGTACACCAGCTATGTGCTAGCTATAAACCTTGATAAATGTCACTATTCTGGCAGGTGGGCCTTTCAAATCAGCCCACCTTTGAAAATGGATGCTATGATGTAATCACACACTAGCTCAAAATTGAGTATAATAAAGGGTTTTTATTTTGAGGTAGACTCATAGATCACAGTCCCTTGCATGAATGGGTAACAAGAACAGAATCCAGCAGCCAAGAGAGAGCACACAAGCTTTACAACTGCATTTATAGTAAATGTCTATGCCCAAGTGGGTTGGAATCTTAAAGACTATTGACTAAAGGAGTTCCCACAGCACCTCACCATTTTTTCTAAATAAGAGAGTTCTAAGTCTAATACAAAACTATATACAATTAGGAAAAAAAGTATCAAGTATAAAAATTAGATTTACAACCAGCATAAACAATATCAGTTAAGAAACATATGCTGCTTCAATAATTATCCTATCCTAAGGAGTCTAAGTCTCGTTTTGGAAATGGCTTGACCAAGTCACGAGAGGAAAGTAACTATGACTGTCTAGTCTTCAACCCCATTGAAGACCTGAGAAGGGAAATAATATTACTTGTATAAAGAGAAGTGCAATCAACTAACTTGCAAATATGCAATAATTGGCAGAGACAACTGGCTATCTGCACAATCACCGAGTGTCTCATTTGCATTGTAGGAGCAAACAACTTTGGCTAAGGATTAGAGTAACTGACAAACCATTTTCAGAAGCACGGAAATTTTCAGAACTGCCTTACTCTGTCTTGGCAAGGTTTGGCAGTCTTTTTTCTTGTATCCTGCTTGCCCTGTTAAGACACTGTGCATTTTGTCTGTGATTAAGGTATGGGCATTTCTTTGCCCAAAGGCTAATTTCACCAAGAGACAACAAGCTCCAAGTGGAGTATCTTTGGTGCCCAACATTGTCTTGGGTGATGGAGGAAGGACATTGGTTAATTATAATAAAGAAACTGCCTCGGCCCTCATAGGACAGGAAATTAGGTTGGCGGAGTAGACAGAAAAGAAAGCTGGAAAAAAGAAGCTGAGTAAGAGAGTCGCCATGATTCTCCCACTCCAGACAGACGCAGGTTAAGATCCTCCCTGGTAAGCCAGCTCGTGGGCTACACAGAATATTAGAAATGGGTTAGAACAATATGTAAGAGCTAGCCAATAAGAAGCTTTAACTAGCCGGGCCAGGCAGTGTTTGAAAGAATACAGTTTCTGTGTAATTATTTCGGGCATAAGCTAGCCATGCGGGCGGCCGGGTGCTGGGGACGCAGCCCAGCCGCTCCTATTTCAACAGATGGCGCCCAATGTGGGGCTAAATCCACTTAAAAACCTGAGAGGGCTTAAAAAGGAGAGAGAGAGAATTTAAGACAACTTTTTGCTGTTTCTGGGTTGTGTGCCACAAAGAAATTGTCCTGACTCGGCAGCAGGAAAAAACTGGCTGTTTTAAAATGCCGGCTTTCTGGGCTGTGCCGCCATTGTGATCTCTGTCTGGCTCCTGCCGGAGACAGAGCTTTTGAATGGAACATTTGGAGTAAAGTGCTACAACTTGCTTGATGACAATGTGAACTGCTGTTTGCCTGGAACTATATATGGCTCAGGGGCACCAAATGGCTCTGAGGCAGGAATGGCTTGGCTCAGCTCCGCCATGCTGAACTGTGCTGGTCTCAGGCAGGAACTACCGTAATTACCTTAAAACTGCGCAGTTAAGGTTTAGACTGGGCAGGACACAGGCAGTACCGTATTACCTGTACATGGTGCAACTTAAGTTTTTAAGAAGTGCTTAACATTTTAAGAAATGCTCCTGGATAGTAAAAAAATTACAGATTCACAATAAAACAGATTCAGACATAAAAGACCACACTGTTGGATGAATGTACGTAGGCTTAAGAGAGAGAAAAAAAATATAAAAAATAAACTTAATGCCTTAGGCAGAGTACAGAAGTACAGATAGTTATAGATTAAGAGAAATAAAGTAAAAATAAGCCACATAAAAATAAAAAAATTCACAGAGAGTCTAGATTATGTACATTATGTTTTCTTTAAATTTTTTGACTATGAAGGAGCTAAGTACAGAGAGACATTTCTTTACATGGGCTGCCAAGCTAAACCAGAATGGATATAAGGGTATTACGATTTCAAAATTTGGGTCTAAGGATATTATGCTTTGGAGAGGGTCTTCTTTTGTTTTCACAGAGGATGTGACCCTGTGGATTGCATCTATTCCGATTTGGTATGATAGACCACGCTCTCCTAAAAGGTTGCTGTGAACACCCTCAAAAAATTGCTTCACTCAATTGCCAAGTGAGATGAAACTAGCACACAGGTTATACCATGAACGACCTAATTAATGACGCCCCTATTCAGCAGAAAGCAGTTTGGAGAGAAAAAACTATGCCCATGTTCCCAAATATTGTTTATAAATGTTCTTTTACATTTAAAGGGGGATATGATATAGATATGAATAATTTGCATTG
>NW_026068053.1:6295529-6336801 GCF_014885135.2 Alexandromys fortis | reverse complement strand
GTGTAATTATTTCGGGCATAAGCTAGCCATGCGGGTGGCCGGGTGCCAGGGACGCAGCCCAGCTGCTCCTATTTCAACACTTGGGAAAAGATCAAAACTGCCAGGAGAAATTATGTCACATATCAACAAAACCCTAAGTTATTTAAATGCCATATTCTACAGTTCTTTGAAGTAATTGAAAATTACCTATCTGTGCAGAATACAACCTCAGAGTATCTAAAGAGCCTGATTAAGTATAAGTGTGACAAACATGGATGACTATTGACCTATAATTCTTGATGCCTTAATATAGCTTAAAGACTAAAACTTCATATTAGATTATTTAAACAATCTTTAAACAACTCTGTAGCAAATAAGAAAAAAGACCTCAAAATGTAAACAATATATAAGTAACTTGATGAGAGGTAGAAATGTATAGTGCATTATGATAAATATATACTAAAATTGCATTTGTATACAAAATATCTTAAGCAGAAGAAGAAGCATGTATAATATAATATGATACAATAACTTTGACTATGTATACAAATACAGTAAAGAGAAATGGGAGTATATTTAATATAACAAATGTAATTTGAATTTGTATCAATATACAAGAATCTATACCAATGTAAATTGCCTATAAATACAAGTATTCATTCACTATTATTTTCAATGTGCGTAAACTCACACAAATCTATCTATTATACCATCCAATTTTCCTGTTTTTCAAAGAGATCCCTAAGCCTACATAATTTCCAGCCCAACCCACAACCCTATACCAGTTATAATAAACCCCTACTTGATGTTACTAATCCTGAGAACCAACTTTGTTGGGAGAAGGGACATTGTCTTCTATAATTGCTTCCAGATGTAATGGGGGCAATGTTTTTTCTATGGGATCCTGTAAAATTAAAATGATGCTTAAATTTCAAGGCTACTGTCTGGTATAATTGCAAATAATCTCTGAGTATTTGGTATGCTTTTTCTGAAGTTCTTATTTGAAGTTCTGGCCGGAATGTTGTAAGAAGGTATACCATCTCAGATAACCAAGTTGAAATCAATTTTAGCAGCTGGTACCCAAAACTGATCTTAAAGTAGCACTATCAGCCAGATGGAATTGTTGTTGGAGGGGCCCATCTTCCTCCTAGAAACTTCAAAGATTGCTGCATGAAAATTTGTTATTCATTGCAGAAAACTTAAACATTATTCATACAGACAAAAATTCAATAGGTACAATAGAGACAAAATAGGCATGGAGAGAAATAATTTTTTTCTAAATACATTGTTCTTTCTATCCCATACCAGATGGCTCCTGATGTGAGCCAAAAACACTGATTTTTTTTTTTTAAACAACATGCTTAGATTTAAAGAATAGCCATTGTCGAACTCCAAAGCCAGCTTTAATTTTTAATTAGAGATGTAAACATGTTCCAGTAATGAAATTGTACCATGCAGATGATATGGCATCATAAATCAGATTTCTCTTGGTGATTTTTTTCTGGATAGTTATCTTTTCTTCTTTAGGCATCTAGATGTCCAAGATTTCTTGACTTTTTGAAGATGTATATTTTCCTGCAAATATAAGAACAGAATGCTGCCCCAACCTATATAAGGTTTCCTTACCACTTGTATAATTGCCATTTCTGCGGATGAGCTACCATTTCTCTTTCTAAAAGGTTTCTATTTTTCAAACTGAATCTTTCTTAATTTTAATGGTGTGCATAGCTTTTCTTTTCCTGTGGAAACAAAAGCAAAATCTCTTCCCCAACATAACACATCTTCTGATTTTCATTCTGAGGTCAACAAATATTTGAAACACACCAGCTCATTTAATTCAGATTTTTTTTTCTACTATCCAGTGACTCTCTGCTGCCTGGTTTCCATTGTGAGGTCAACAAATTTTTAAAATATAGTTACTGATTTAATTCAGATTTTTTTAGTATTAAATGTCTCTCTGCTGTCATTGTTCTTTTCTTATTAGCATTAAGAAAATTGAAGGTTAATAATGCATTATGAAATCTATTTCTAGGGGTATTTTTATGCCTTTCTATTTTTTTAACATATCTTTTATAGTTCAGTTTGATCGTTTTATAACTTCCTGACTTGTAGGATTGTTTGGTATGCCTGTAATATGCTTTATGTTATAATAAGCAAAAAAAAATTATTTCATTTTCTTAGAAAAATATGATGGACCATTGTGTTTATTTGTACAGGTATGCCTGTGATGGCTGTAAGGTCTAATAAATGTGTGATTGTTGAATCAAATTTTCCTGAGCTCAAAGCAGTTGCCTACTGAATGCCTAAATAAGTGTCAAAGGTGTGATATGCATATTTTAATTTTCCAGAATCTGGAAAGTGGAACACATCCATCTGCCAGTTTCCTTCCCTTAAGTACCTTTTGGGTTACTCCCTGAAGATAGCAGCGTTTGGTTATAGAAAGAGCAAGTAGGACATCTCTTTATAATCACTTTATTTTGTTGCCATGTAATAGAAAACTCTTTCTTTAAAACTTTGCTATTAACATGATGCTGTTTTATGAAATTCTGAGGCCTTAAGCATACTTCCATTCAATAAATGATCAATTTCTGCTATACCTTGTGTTAGAGTACCTGGCAGATCATATGGTATCAGATGTGTGCTATGTAGATGGGACAAAACTTATCCCTAATTATATCTGGAGCCTTAATGAATAATGAAGTCAATTTTGTATCATCTGGTATAAATTCAGCACTTTCAGCATGCAAAACACTCTATTTACATATTGTCAATTAGTAACTAAGGGCTTTGGTGCACCTAACTTAAATCTTCTGGTTTGTAACACACTTTTCCTAATTTATTTGCATCATTGTAAAACGTTCAGGCTGTAGTCATTGGTGTGATATATACAATTGGGAAAAGATCCCCTTATTAGGTGAATTTATTATTTCTGGAATAATTATTATTAATCTCTTCTAAAAATTAGTACAAGCTCATTGCCAGGGTTCATTGTCTTCCCATATTTTTAAAATTTCATCAGAAGTAAAAGACATTATAATCTTTGTTACATCTATACTTTCTAGTTGACAAAGTCTCAATTTTTCTTTTTATAATAAATTCAGAGACTATTTCTACATAAGTTTTTAATTTTTTACTCAGTTTAAGTGGTAAAAAGATCCATTATAAGAATTTAAAATTTCTGTGGGGAAAATTCTGAAAGGCAATATGACTAGAATGCAACTAAGATTTGGATCTACTCAATCCACATGCACCTCCTGAAATTTCTCTTAAACCAAAGTTAATTCTTTCTAAGCTTCAGCTGTTAATTCCATGGGACCATTTAAGCCTTTTTCATCATCTAAAGTTTGTTTAAAAGAATTATTAGATCAGGTATTATTGCCACAGCAGATTGAAAATGTGTCAAAGCAACTTTGAAAGTCATTAAGAGTCTGCAATTACTCTCTCCTAATTTGAGCTTTTTGTGTTCTAATTTTCTGTAAATGTATTTTTTTAATCTAAGTAATTGATAAAATCTCCTCTTTGTATTTTTTCGGGAGCAATATGTAATCCCCATTTAGGTAAAACATTGTTTATTTCTTCAAACATTCTTTTTTAAGGTATATGCATTTGTTTAAAATAACAAAATGTCATCAATGTAATAGTAAATTATGGATTTAGGAAATTGTTGATGTATTGTTTCAAATGGTTGACTTACAAAGTATTGGCACAGGGTGAAGCTATTGAGCATTCCCTCTGGGGGGGATGGTCCATTGATATCTCTTAGTAGGTGGAGAATTATTATAAGTAGGTACTGTGAAAGCAAATTTTTCTCTAAGGGTACAGTAAAGAAACAGTCTTTTAAATCAATAGCTATAGGCCATCCTATTGGTAATATGAAAGGCAAAGGAATTCCAGATTGTATAGGTTCCATGCATTGAATCACATTGTTC
Organism: Alexandromys fortis; assembly: GCF_014885135.2. Lineage (NCBI taxonomy): Eukaryota > Metazoa > Chordata > Mammalia > Rodentia > Cricetidae > Alexandromys > Alexandromys fortis. Next base: position 6,332,893 of record NW_026068053.1, on the reverse strand, counting down.
AGCATACTCCAGTTTCCAGATGACTTTTTAACAAGATATGGGAGAATTCCAATGGCTGGTTGATTCTTCAATATGGTGAGCATCTAGCTGATCCAGTGCCAGCTGTTCTATAGCCTGTAATTTCTCTTCTGTTAAAGGCCATTGTTTAAACAATATTGGTTTCTCAGTACCCATTTTAAAGGTAGGTACGTTGGTACCTTTAACGGTTTGCTGGTTGCTTTGTGTTCATGTACTGTCAGAATAACAGTGCTCATCAGTTCTGATAATTTCCTCAATCATTTCAAAACTTTTTACCACTGACTTTTATAAAGCCTGAACTTCTTGACCTGTGTGTAATTCTGATGATCTTATTGACTCACAAAACTTCTTTTTCTCATTCTGCACATGTGATTCTATGGTATGAAATTTATCTACTGAGGATAACTTCTCATCCTTGGATAATATTTAGATGACATGCTGATTGTCTTCCTGGGGATATACTCTATATGCTAACTTATTACAACTTTTTAAACAGAGTTTGATTGTTAAATTCAACAGTATGAATTCTTTCAGATAATTTTTCAGCACCCTTTGACATGGATTGAATTTTGTCAGACAAATTAATGCTATTCTTTCCAATGGTACTAATCTTTTATTTAACTTTTGAGTTTCCATATTATGTTTTTCAGCTAGCTGTTCATTATTAGTCTGTAAAGACTGTATTATTTCTAAATGTGCCTGATTATTGGCTCTGTAATAAAACCATTTTCTTAAGGATATAATATGAAAAACAAAGCTATGTTCCAATACCCAATAAGTGGATGTATCAGGAAAGCCATATAAGCCTGAAGGATATCATCCCTAGTATAAAAATATATATTAAGTTGCTGGATGGTAATATTTTCTGCAATTATATAACTTTCAATTTTATTTATTTATTTATTTATTCATCAAATAAAGTTACCTTTATCAAGAGATTTCAGTAAATTGCTGTAGGTGTAATAGTCTTTATTGGTGTTGTAGCTGCAGCCATGTGGCAGAGAGATGTAAGTTGTCGCATAAATATATGAGCAGTCCTATTGAGTTCCACATTGACACCTGCTTAAATACTGACAAATATGCTTTGATTGACAAATTAAGAGCAATTAAATCAATTCTGTACATAGAGACAGTTTTTTTTCTTGGGCAGAATATTAAGGAACCCAGAGCTCACAATCAGGGAACACAAACTGGAAGCAGTGCATGTTGCTGCATGTCAGGAAAAGCAGTGGGGGCCAGAGGAAGCATGCCTGAGGGTAGGTGTGGAGATGGGATTCACGTGAGTGGCAGATGAAGATGGGTACTATAAAAGAATCCCACACTAGCTCAGAATTGAGTATAATAAAGGGTTCTTTATTCAGGGATAGAATCACAGGTCACAGCTCTGCACAAACAGGGACCTGGAACCGATTCCAGCAGCTGAGAGAGAACCTGTGCAAGCTTTATGTGATCCAGTTGATAACTGTCCACCCAACTTATTTTTTTCTAACCCACCTAATTCACTTCTGCCAGACTAATTAACCTAAAGGACTGTTATAATTATGTCATATACCACAGACTTAAACTTATAATTTATCTATCTTCTGATTATTTTGCAAAATCAAAACTCTTCAAGGGACTTTAAATTAATCCGATGTAGATTTAGCCTCTTTCTGGTTATGATCATCTTCACCCAAACTAGACAATGGGTGCTGAAATCTCCACTATGAAACCTTAGCCACAATTTCAGGTACCTCTCCATTTAAAATTATTTTCTACATTTCTACAAGTTGAAATTATCTGCCTCCTTTTGGAAACTTATAGGAAGGTACAACTTGCTTAAATATATAAAACTTCCTATTTTCTATGAAACATCTTGGTTCCTTGGCCCACTGCAATACTTCATAATTCCTCAAGCCCATGAGGCCTATTGACTGTGTTATACATTGATATTGGTGCTCTGGTTCTGAACTTCAGCTGAGAAAATGTAAGACCAAATATGGACCATGGGAAACTGGCATATGCAAAGGGAGAAAATTCAAGTTGTTCTTGACTATAGTCCAGAAAGTCCATACAATTGTTATGCACAGACCTCGTTGAATTGATTTAAAAGAAGGAAAGAAACAAAAATTTAAAAATAACATACCTTTAATTTTCATACCTTAAAAAGAAAACAAATTTCTTTATACCCACTTAGTAAAAGAACTACAGATTATTAGAAATATTCAAATAGTTTGGGTCCTGGGCTTTTGTTAAATTATTCGTTTGAATATAATTTTGAGGATAAGAACTCTAAATTTTTTCAAATCCTATAGTTCCTTTTAAAATAGTTTCCCCCATTGACATTGTTCTTGATTTCTCAGTAGTCCTCATTGTCCTCTATGTTCAGCGAGTCCTGTTTTATCCCATGCTTTTTCAGACCCAGGCCAGCTGGTCTTGGTGAGTTCCCGATAGAACATCCCCCTTGTCTCAGTGTGTGGGTGCACCCCTCGCGGTCCTGAGTTCCTTGCTCGTGCTCTCTCTCCTTCTGCTCCTGATTTGGACCTTGAGATTTCAGTCCGGTGCTCCAATGTGGGTCTCTGTCTCTGTCTCCTTTCATTGCCTGATGATGGTTAATATTCAGGAGGATGCCTATATGTTTTTCTTTGGGTTCACCTTCTTTCTTAGCTTCTCTAGGATCATGAATTATAGGCTCAATGTCCTTTATTTATGTCTAGAAACCAAATATGAGTGAGTACATCCCATGTTCTTCTTTTTGGGTCTGGCTTACCTTACTCAGGATAGTGGTTTCAAGAACAAGGACAATGGGTTTTTGATCCTGCTGTATGTACTGGCTTTGTGGGAGCCTAGGCAGTTTGGATGCTCACCTTACTAGACCTGGATGGAGGTGGGTGGTTCCTTGGACTTCCCACAGGGCAGGAAACCCTGATTGCTCTTTGGGCTGATGAGGGAGGGGGACTTGATCAGGGAAGGGGGAAGGGGAGGGAAATGGGAGGTGGTGGCGGGGAGGAGGCAGAAATCTTTAATAAATAAATTAATAAAAAAAAAAAGACCTGTTCCATGAAATAAAATAGTTTCCCCCAAACTCCATTTAAAAAATATAAGAACTGTGTGAAAGAAGCATATCCACCGTCAAACTTTAGATTGCACTGTGTGCTTATGCAATAGGTTGTGCAGAGCAACATGTCCTTGAGGCCTTTGGGAAATTTTTGAGAGGCAGAAGCCCCAAGCACACTGCTTCTTGGACCTGACATGGCTTTAATAATATGTTGCAAAAACTTGGTGTCAGCTTGGAAGTGCCGTGGGGAGTACTTTACTAAGTGAGAAAAGATTTATGAATAAATCACTGAAGAGGAGTTATAGTGGCGCATGCCTTTGCTAACAAGGTGTAACGAACAATATTTCCTCTCTGCTCTGTCAACAATTAATGCTCATTTGTCTCTGTTGCACAGCTCATACATAGTCACCATCACTCCATAAATTCATTACCATGGTCTGTAAAGCTTAAGACAAGGTCAGAAAGCTTATGAAAAGAGTTAGTGATCTATCCACAAAGGGCTGTGAAATATTAATGGAGATAGCTTGATGCACAGGGGACATGGTTTGCATTGCAAAAGTGACTGGCCATCAGTCATCATCACACTAAGTCATTCTGAAAAAAAAAAATCCTAGGGCTTAAGAGGTTCAGAAAACACACACCCACACACCCACACCCACACACACACACACACAGATCAAAGCATCCAGGACAGAAATCAGCTGCCTCTGAAATATTGCATTAGACTTCTGCTTAGTAGGAGTTCCTCAGGGAAGTACCTGAATCAGAAACATCAGAAGACATAGACAATAAACCTTTCCTTGTATTGGCATTTCACTGCAATGTAGACCATGCCACACTTAAGGATGGGCAGCACTTGTTATTGTTTCTATGAAAAAGCCTTGTTTTCTAGCTCCCTGCTGTATGCCTTTTATACTGCTAGGTTTTGTCATAATAGTCCTTCTTATTAGTTTACCCTGCAAGTTCTACAGAATCTGCTTCAGTGACAGCAAACTGTGACCAGGCCAAATTTTCCAAGGACTCTGATGACATGTTGATTCCCTTCTGTACTGCTTCATACAACTAATTTCATAAGTATCAGCTATGACCTAAAGCTTTGATGATGGATATGCTCTGACTTAAGAATGGAAAATTCTTACAAAGAATGAGTAGGGACAAAAAAGAAATAAAAGCATGTCTATTCCAGTTCTAGCCAACACACCACCTACGTTTTTCTCTTGGTTGTTTAGCTTTTCTTTCTTCTCTCTCTTTCACTACAAGACTAAATTTTCCATACTCTGAACAATTAATTTCACGAACAGCAAAAAGCCAATTTCAGGCCTCACTCAATTAGCATGAAGTATTTTAATATCAAAATATTCTATGAATGCATAAGATAACATTTTACTTTAATTTGAAGAAAATTAACATTACCTTATCTATAGCTTCACTATTTGTAATTTCCACCAAAGGCTTGTTTACATGTTTCCCCAAACTCTAAAACTACAAAGAAAATGGAATTGTGGTTTCCATGCTTTAGCTTTTAGAATCTATGCACTTCTATCCAACAGCATAGACATTCAAGTGGTGTCCAGAATCTATTCAAGGTCACTGTGCCATTCCCCAGGACAGGAATCAAGAGAAAACAAAAAACTAGTTTCTATTTTTTCAAAGCAAATCTTTTCAAGAGGCTTATTTTCCCCTTCTATTAAATAAAAATGGTCCAACACTCATAATAATTCTTGATGAGAAATTTACTTTTTGATTTTCTCAGTATACTAATTCCATACGTATTTTTTCAGCACTATATTTAGTTGGGCAGGAGAGTAAGGAGATAGTGAAAAATAGAAGCGATATCATTAATAGTCAGACTGTGTTACGATTTTATCTTTTACCTAAAATGATTGCAAATTTGCTAAATTTTCATGATTGAATTTATGACACAGAATTACAATACAATAAGAGTATTGTTAAATGCTTGATAATCTGTTTAAATGAATTTATAATTTCCTATTTGAAAAATGATGGAAGATTCAGCGGGCTAGAGAAGTGACCTGTCTGTAAGATATCCAGTGGTTGAATAATGGCACAAATATTTTGGAAGTAACCTGTAAACAAAGATTATTCATTTGATTCCCAAATGTTGAGACCCGAATAATCACACAAAAACAATATTAATTACATCACAGCTTGGCAAATGGCTCAAACATATTTCTAGATAGCTCTTGTATCTTAAATTAACCCATTTATATTAATTTATGTATCACCAGGAGAGTGTACCCTAGGTTCCTGCATCTGTCTACTTCAACAGCTACTTCAAGGTGTCTCCTTGATTGCCTCCTTTCTCTATACATCTCTGCTCAGATTTTTCTCCTGGATTTGTTCTGCTAAACAATTGGCCAGAAACAGCTTTATTCATTAACCAATAAAAGCAACACATATACAGAAGGACATTCCAACACCTTTTTCTTGGATTTAATGCCTAATTTATGAGCTGGAATGCTTACCTAACACTGTTAATGAGGCTAAGAACCTGATCGTAGTTTATGAACCCTAGGAGAAAATCTACTATTATTATGCTTCCTGAGGAGTATAATAACTCCAAATGCTGTTATAATGACTCTAACTTTAACACCCATAGATCAGAGCCCCCCTCTAACTACATCAAAAAACTTCTTCCTATAGTAGATGGTAATTAATACAGAGACCCAAAACCAGGCAAGATACAGAGAATGATAGGCTTTCGAGCACTCATCTCTAAATAGAATGTCTGTATCACAGTTCTGCCATCAAAAGTCAGGGATCAATGCAGAAAAGGAGAAAGAAAGGTAAGAGTCAGTGGTGGTATAGGACTCCAGGGAAACAGTATGATCCAGACCTAACAAGACTGATGAACTAACAGAAATTGTGGTAGCGTGCACATGATCTACATGTGTACAGATGAGAAACGTTTCCAGTGTAGAGAAGGGAAAGTAAGCATATGTCCCATCCCTAATTAAGTAAGACCTGCTGGGAAAGTAAAAATCGTTTCTCTAATGAAACATCACTGGGTATATTAATCAGTCTGGGGCAGGCCCTATGCCTTGGAGTAATTGGACAGCACAAAACAAGCTCCATGATTTTATTAGTTATTTCTTCGGTTGTGTGTGTGTGTGTGTGTGTGTGTGTGTGTGTGTGGTTTTATGATGATTTTCTTTTCTTTTAAGAGAAAGAATGTGAAGTTGAGTAGGTAGTGAGGGAGAGAATCTGGGATGACTTGGGGGCAAAGGCAAAGAATATGACTAAAATAAATACACTCTATGTTTTCTTCTTTAAAAAGATAGAGTGGCATAGTCATGGTCATATGGTGTGTGTGTGTGTCAATGTGTATAAAGAAATAATTAGTGTGGGACACATTTGAAAATTCTATTGTATGGCAGAATATAACTAGTCCTAATAACCCTTGCCAATGGATCATAATTTAAATGTGTTAAGCAGTTGAGGTGCCATCTGCATTTTGTTCATGTATCATTAACTCACACCGTGTAATAAGTTATACAATTAAACTCTTTTATTACACGTTTGTGCATTAAAATTATTCCACTAACAATCCAAAGCAATGCTGCAGGATTGACTTGGAAAGCTACCCTCAATGTTTATATGCATAAGCATAAAAGTGTTCCCAACTCCATATGGAGCCTGGTATGAGGAAAATAAGAACAAGGCTCTATCCATTCTGTTAAACTAAGAAAATAAACTAGAACCCAAGCATAAAAAATTAGTTCCTGTTTATTTTTTTTAATTTCAACTCCACTAAGCATTCTGCATTGTATTCTACAATTGTAGGTGCATAGAAAGCATCCCTAAACACATAAAGTATTCCACTCTAGCTTTGTCATAAATGCATTTTTATTTGATTAAGTATAGGTTTCATCGCAGGTACAGAGCCACTTTTACTTGACATCTTTTATTGAAAATTGATGGATAAGGACATGTGTGGTTCTGATATTAGGTCCTCAACTGGCTTTCAGATAGATGTCATCAACCTTTGTATCTTCTGTTGATTTCCTGTTTTCTGTCTTGCTTCATTATATATTTGCTGCTGTTTTGGGGAATAGACTGGCCCTTCACATCAACCCTTATACACACAGACTGGCTTTGTCAATCTTTCTGGCCCTCTAAGGACTCACTCACTCTGTACTGCAATATATATGTTTCACATCTATGGCTTTAGTCATGGGCCATCCTAAATGCTTCTCCCCCAAACACTTAAATGCTTAAACAGCATCCAGTACCAAAGGTCTCAGTTTTGATTCACTATTGTGTAAACTTGGGATTTTTCTGCATTTGTATCCCAAATTCTCATCTCTATTCTTTCTCATTTTGTGTAACTGTACCTGTGCTTCTTTATACTTATTTCTCTTATGCATATTACCTTTATATATACCACAAATTACCATCTTTGTTTCTACTGTGCATTTAGAATGGAGTGAGGACAAAGGATGCAGATATCAGAAGTCATTTTTGTACGTCTTTTCAGATGGGAATATTGTTGTCTGCTGCCATTTGAGCCTGACTGTGACATACTTGCTTTGCTGTTCGACCACAGTTACCACAGATTTTGTGAAAGGAGATTTGTAGAAAACCATCTCCTCTCAGATAATGTCATTGAAATCATTCAACTGTCTTAGCTCTGTGTTTTTAGAGTGATATCTGAAAAGCTACAGCACATAGAAGCTCCCAGTGCTGGCAGTAGTGTGAGAAGAATAACATAAAATTTTATAAAACTATGAGAAATTCCATATGTCATAGTTTAAAATAAAATTACCATATAGTCTGTTGCAACTGATGCCCACCATTGCTGCTGTTTATGTTATTGCTGTCATCATCATTTTCATTATTTTCCCATATCACCTTCTCAGCATCTAGTTGGTAGTATGTTCTTATACAGTTAGTAAGGATGTGGTGGACTCACACTATCACACTATGAGGAAAGATGGGGACCTCTGGAAAATTTAGGTAACAGTCATGATTTAAACACCATGTAGGCAGGAAGAATTAAGACCCCATTATAGAAGAAAGTTAAAATAATAACATTTGACTTACCTAAAGTAGATTTTGTTTTCAGCCTAGATAAATAGTAATAAAAATCTATGTGTGGAAAAAGAACTATTGTAGCCTTCAAACTTGTTCACCAGATAAGTGAAAGTTCAACTCTGACAAAGGGATTTCAGGTTATATAAAAGGCTGTAACTCTTGTCCTCTGAGATAATATTTCAAGGTTACAGAAGACAGTGACACCACAGACTTTGTATTTGTTTTACTAACTTCACTCCCAAAATAAGAGTAACTAGACTGCATTAGACATTTATTAACTGTGTTCTTACATTTTAATTATGGTAAACTGAATCTTAACAGATTACATATGAAATGGGGTAAAATGATTGAGGAAAGTTATTAAGAGTAGATATATAGCCCAAAGAATTTTATTCTTGGGAAAAACAGAACTTTGTGATATGACTACTATGTATCAAGTCTATATAAAATTGATATCCCAAATAAGAGTTCTAAGTCTTGAAGAAAATGTGTAATCATTATTATGTCACGGTAGAATGCATGAAACAGACTTTCAAAAGTTGTTTTATTTTTAATTATATACTTATTGACAATATGAAATTTAAGCTTCTAAAAGTCATGCTTTTAACTTGCTGGAAATTTTGTTTATATGTATTATTGTCTATTTGAAATTTAAGGATTTTAATTATCTGGAAGGCAATGTTAATAGAAGTGAGGCCTGGGGAAAATTTTGTATGTGTGTATGTGTGTCTGTGTCTGTATGTATACAATACATATTAAAACAAAACTTGATTATAATAGCTTGTAAGATAAAACAGTATAATAGACAATCACGTATGTTCCAAACTCAAATGTTTAAATCACTATCTCCCCTCCACATGTTAATAGTATAAGATGAAACATAAATTATTAATATGGTTTTAAGGTTGGAAGCCAGGGATGATAGCATTGCTTTATGAAATAGACTTGAGACCTCATCATCTCCAGGATGGACAATACATTGAAAGTTCCCTGTATGAAACCTGGAAGAGCATCTCACTGGAAGTCAGCATCACTGATCTGACTGAAGCTTTTACAGCCAGAACTTAGAACTTTCTGTTTGTCATGAACCAGTATTACTTGGTCATAGAAGTCAGAACTAAAACACATGACACACATAAACCCTTTCAATGAACACTATACAATTATTTACTCCCAGTAAAGCAAAATTATGGTTACAAAAAGAACTAGGAAAACTGTGCCCCATTGTGACCACATTTGGCAAACAATCTGTACTTCTCTCCTGAAAACTGGGGTATTAAGGATACATGCACTTTTAGCAAACTGGAATTTATATGATATATTCATCAGTTGTGATGCAAAAATCACCCAAGAATGTTCACAAGTTTTGATCTATTTATCACCAGAATAGCAATCCGATTAAAATACAGCTTGAATCAATATGAATATAATAGAAAAAATCTATACATTTCCAAAAGTCATTATTATTTTCATAATAATTTTCTCTTTAAAATGTTTGTAATATTTTGTGTGGAAGTGTGTAGATGCTACAGCATGCTTGTGGAGGTAATAAACAGCTTGAAGTAGTCCATTTTCTCCTTCTTCCCTATAGATTCTGAAAATGGAACTGAGGTCATTAGTTTTGGTTGCAAGCTCCTCTAACTGCTTAGTCATCTTGCTGGCTCCATTTTTCATATTATTTATCTTAATAAATGCTCACTTTTGGCATACATGTTACACAAGACAGACAGTCATTGACCACACAGCTTTAGGATCCCCACCTGCTCAAAGGATATACTTTCATTAATATCCTCATGGCCAATGTACAGGGAAGATCTCAACAGGATATCTTCAAGTTTGAATATGAGTCTCAAATGAATTGAGTCCTGTTTAATTCAGAAACAATGGAGTATGTCAAACAACCTCATCACTTTCTCGAGATTTCCATATTGGTCACTGCTATCCCTTAAATATACACAGTCCATCAATTTTTTCCAACCTAGAAATAAACAATTAATCCTTGAAGAATTATGTTGATGACTACCTTTTTCTCTGTAGCAAGCCGTAAAAGTCCCCTAGCCAGTCTCTATCCTATCCCAATAATATAGCTACTTACAGCATTCCACATATACCCCTATAGTTTTTTTTTTAAAAATATATAATTACTGTCCCATAGAAACTAGAGATAATGTCTTACTTCAACGTTTCCACATAGTCAATATTAAAATAATTTCAAATTATGGAAGATGCTTAAAATAGAAAACAAATTGATACTTAATCCTAAACCAAGAGATAAAAGAGATTTATTCAGGAAAGGCCTCTGGAGCATTGATATTTTGTCAGAGATTTAATATAATCAGCATCTTAGCAAAGAAATCATCAGAGCCCTAATGATTAGATGATCTTTAAATGCATTCCTGGGAGGGGTGCAGAGATGGTTCAGTTGATAAAGTGTTTATCAAATAACCATGAAGACCTGACTCAGATCCCAAGCACTGGCATCAAAACTGGGAACAGTGACAACACAATTATAACCCCAGCACTGAGAAGCCCGAGGCAGGCAGATCCCTAGAGCTCATTAGCCAGGTGGCTTAGCCAAAATAGTGAGCTCCCAGTTTGGAAAGAAGCTGCCTTGCTCTCAAAAAATGAAGAGACATGAATTATTGAAGAAAACTGCAAACATCAATGACCAAACCCCAACTTAAACACACACATTCATGTGCACCACATGCATATAGGCACACATACGCACTATACCCATAAACACATAAAAAGTAAAAACAAATGAGTAAAGAAAGGCACTCAATGCCTAAAGCAGGACTATGATAACCATGTTGTACCCTTAAAAGATAGAGCTGTAGCAATCTCAGTGTAAGGGTGTGAATCCAAGGCAGTAAGGAACATTCAGGCATTAATTGGGGCAATCCTCCAACTTTGGATTTAAGATAAAACCAGGGATATGTACAGGGAAGAGAGTCTGACTAAAGGAAGAACTTTGGAACCCTACTGTGCTATATTTGAGTGAGTGTACAGAAGCAAACAAGCACTGAAATTAAAATAATTTTTTAAAGGTTCAATTTCTTATTCTTTCATTAAAACATTGATTGTCTTAAATTATTTTTGAGGACTTACTAATATTAATAAATACTCCTGACTCATGAACTTTGAGGAGTAGTCAAATCTAATGTGACCTGAAGAAGTTAATATGGAGTACTAAGTTCCTGTGAGGGAAATTTGCTGTTATTTTCTGTGTTTTTAAAACACTATCACTTATTGACCAGGTGAAGCAGAAGCCTAGATGAGAACACAGGTTGCTGTGGGATAATCCTATTGTATGCTCTGAATATGTTTTACTCTCATTGATTAATAATAAATCTGTTTGGCCTATTGCAAGGCAGTATACAATAAGGTAGAACCATCAAACTGAGGACTCAGATGAAGAAGGATGGAGTCAAGAGAGAAAACAGATGCTTTCACAAACTTTAAGAAATCCCCACCCACTTACTTGAAAAGCACCTTATCCCAAAGTCAGATGATAATTTCACAGAACTAAAGATAGAGAGCTAGAGCACTCTGAGGATTGCTGACCTGGCTTGAGTACCACTAGCCAGCTCTGTATGTGTAGAGTTATAGAGGTACTATTTTTGAGCTCTGCAGCTCTCAACAAGGAACTGCTGCCACTTTAGGACAATGGGCCTCCTCAGTCATGCCCTGCCATTCTCTCATACTTCTGGAAAATTTCCTGGAAAATGTCACCCCCATTTCTGCCTCAGCAGAGGCTATCCAGAAAATATGATTTAATCTTTCTATGATGAATACTTGTTGCACTGCCTTGAGGGCATCATTTGAAGTTTCTAGGATCAAAGTACAGAGCATATAGAGCAGTAGTTGTAAATATAAAGAAGAAAGAGGTCTTTGTCTGTTTGACCTCAGGTCACACCTTAAGGGTCATTCTTTTGAAAAATACTTTTTATGTCTTGCTTTTGTGAATTTCAACTTTATTTAAATTAAGCATAGAACAAACACTGTTCTCATTGACCAAGGTTTGATAAGGTTCTTTTTATAGAGTTATAATGTAACTGATTAAAATATTAACTTTGATATAGAAATGTCAGAAGTACTCTTCAAATGTACCCATGGATTCTGTATCATGGAGAGATTTCAAGTCAGCATTTTCTATTAACTGTTTAAAAAGGTAGAAACATGAAATGACTAGACTGTTTTAATGAGTATATTTCCAAATGTACTGACAAACACCTGTGACATTTATGACATTCAGACATCTGTGCCTTTCTCCCTTGAAAATCTTTGATTCAAAAATATGAAACTAAAAAACTATGCTTCATTTATCCCAGTCTATTGTCTATTAAATGTGACTTGATAATTGGGAAACCCTTGAACTTTAATGACTACTCTGATGACTTCCTGCACTCCACACAGTCCCTCTGAGCTATAGGAGTTCTAGAAATAATTAAATATGATCAGCAGTACTATTTTAATAGAAATGATTTGCCTCAGTGGCTTTGCAAAGTTAACCCATTTTTACTTTAAAAATGATGCAGTTCAATAGCATTACATTTGCCTAAAATGTAGCCAGCATGTACAATTTGCACTTTGTAGATGTCCAGGTGCTACACATAATAGATAACAGTCTAAAGCTTCCTCTATTGTGGCAGATAGCCAGTGCTATCTCCTTGTCCATTTATCATGATCCATCCATCCATCTATCTACCTATCTATTAGCTATTTTAAAGTCTACATGAGCAATGTTGAAAACTTGTTTTACATTAATTCATGTCACTAAATCATGCTTAAGTTTGAGTTTTGTGATGCTTGTATACTTGATTAATTATTTACTCGTTTAAATGCTATCCTTTAAGTCTGAATATTTTAATCCAGAATTGCCCAATTTGCCTCAACACCAACAACTTAAACACGAATAAGGCGCTTGGCACAGCCACCCACCCTCCTATGATAATTATGATATATAATCCCTCAAGACTCTGTTTTCTACCCCCTTTTCATCCTCATAACAAAATAAGATTTAGGTCATGTTCCAGGAAGCGATATTTTATCAGAATCTTACCTACTTGTAAATTAGATGTGGTCTAACTTTCCCCTCAGCAGTCTCAGAGTAAGCTCCCACAAGAGGCAAATGATGTCTATATTCGGACAGTCGAATGCTTTTCGCAGACATTTGGCTCCAGAATGACAGGAAGTCCTGGTTAGAGAGGAGGAAACCTGGCACACACTTCAATCATGTCCTTTTTTTCTTTTATGATTGGATACATTAGGATACACAAGTGAGTTTGGAAGCTCTATTATGTCATTAATTGGCCTCAGATTCTCTCCCTCAAAAGATGGATGTCATAGTGGGTAATTTCCAACCATCCCAAAGCAATAAAGAGTAATTAGTTCTCTTTTGTACTGATAGAAATCCTTGATTTTCCTACATTTTCCACCTCATAAAATAGGCACAGCAAAGAGAAGTGGCATTCATTACAGTTTTTAGGCCACTGACTTTTCTACAATACAGCAGAGTCAATATTTATGTCTTAGCTAGGGTTACTACTGTTGTGATGAAACACCATGACCAAAGCAATCTGGGTAGGAAAGGGTTTATTTTGCTCAGAGTTCTATATAACAGTTCATTATCAAATGCACCGAGGACAGGAACTCAAACAGAGCAGGAACCTGGGGGCAGGAGCTGATGGAAAGGCCATGGAGGGTTACTGGCTACTGGCTTGCTCCTCATGGCTGACTTAGACTGCTTTCTTATAGAAGCCAGGACCACCAGGGAATGGCACCACATACAAGGGACTGCCCACCTCCACATGCCATTGATTACTAATTAAGAAAGTGTCATATAACCAGAGCTTACAGATTTTTTCAGGTAAGGCTTCCTCTCTCTGATGACTCTAGATTATGTCAAAGCTAATATCAAACTAGCCAATTCAGTACATATGAAACAAATATTTTGTCAGTCAATAGCCAGTTACCATAGGAGCAAATTTATACTTCGAGATCAAATTAAGATCATCAGAAAATGATAGGCATGGCAGGACCCACTTCCTTTTGTCATATTTTATGCATTCTTCTGGGCCTGAGATTGTAGAAGGAATGGCAGGCAGCTTCCCACCACCCAGCTCCATGGCTAGTTTACACCCAAAATAATTACACAGAAACTGTATTCATTTAAATACTGCCTGTCCCATTAGTTCTAGCCTCTTCTTGGCTAATTCTTATATCTTGCTCTAGCCCATATCTAGTAATCTGTTTATCACCACAGGGTTGTGGCTTACTGGGAAGATTCTAACCTATGTCCATCTTGGGCGGGAGCTTCATGGCATCTGCCTGTCTCTGCTTTCTTCCTCCCATAATCCTGTTCTGTCTTCCCCTCTTACCTATGTTCTGACCTATGATGCCAAGCAGTTTTCTTTATTAATTAACCAATGAAAGCAACAGATAGATAGAAGACACTTCTACATCATGAGATGGCATGTTTCTGTGAGATTTTTCTAAGAAAATGAGAAAACTCAAAGAAATAAAAAAAAAATGAGTTGCCTAGTTTAGGGATAATCGTGCAAATTTGGCCTATAGAGAAACCTATGAAAGTCTTTCTCTCCTGTTCTCACCCAGCACCATCAAATCACTCAAAAAATTCTGACATGATATAGACCTAGGCTCTCAATTAATTCAGGCTTCTCTAACCAAAATGAAACACTGTACATATTATAGACCACATGGATTTATTTATTCTTATTCCAGCAATTTGAAAATCACTGGTGGTTGTTCTCACTGTTCTCATATCTGGGAACATAACAGCATAATCATTGCATCGCTTCAAAGTGGCAGTGTCCTGACAACCTAATGATCCTGCCAAGGCTCCACCATTCATACAATCACCTTAATAGAATTCCAATACATGACTCTAGGGAAGGCAGAAACTGGAGCGTGACATCTACAGGATTTGAAATGTTGTAGTGGAGTCCCGCAGAATGATGAACAGTCCTCCATGTAGGTGGTCCTGAAACATGCAGTTAGAAAGTCCTCCCAGCCTGATAAAAAATGCATGGGCCCATTATGTGGGAAACTGCTCTTCCAGCTCCTGAGTACAAGTAAGTGATTGACTTCCAAAGACCACCTGAAGAAGGGCTCAAAAAGCCCCCCTCTGTGAGGGGCGTTCTTATCAACTGTTGACTGAAAGGGAATTGAATGGTCTTGGAAAGTTTGGCTCAGTATTCACACCTAACTAATTTAAACTTCATAGATAATGTCTTTTTCTGCAAATAAATTGATATAGTCGACATTTAAAAAGAAATTCAACATGTTGTTTTGTGCATTAATCATAACTATATAATGTGCCTTCCAAGAGAAAAGGGAGGGAGAAAGATAAATAAATATATAAAACAAGTATTTCTCCTTGAAATGTCCTCACTAAGAATGTTAACCTACAGAATGACCCAGAGTGACACCATTGTTACCGATCCCAGTTCAGGTGGCTCTTCAGTAGGCTAATTTTATCTGAGGTAAACCTCAACAGAGCAACTGCTGAATTATTTCAAAGCCAAAACATCCTGTTGTTCCAGAATTCATTTTACCTCACAAAAAGCTCTCTTTGTGTCTGTCACAAAAATATTCTTGAATCGTTAATACTGTGGAGGTTTGTAGAAAAGCCTAATTAATGTTAATTTGTGAACTCTCTTAAAGATAAAATTTATACTGCAAAATTTCAACCATTAGTAGAAATTTGGAATATTTGTATTTTGAAAGAAAAGATGTGCATATCCTGGGGACTCAAGTTGTCTGTTCATTGTTAAACAGATTTACACATTTTGAGGGATGTTGGGAAATACTCAAAAGGGAACATTGTTGAAGGCCACAGAGAAATTCTAAGCTTTTTCAAATATTAAATTTTCTTTATTTCTTCTTTGAGCCATTCATTCTTAAACAATGAGTTGTTTTTGTCTCCAAGAGTTTTGTGTCCCAGCATGCAGTCTATTTTCAGAAGCTTCCATGTGCTGCTGAGCAGAATGTCTGGCATTTGTATAGTTATTCTGTACATATCTATCAGGTATGTTTGATGCACAATGTCATTTAATTCTGAGGTTTCTCTTTTCACTTTTTGTCCAAATGACTTGTCTACTGGAGCAAGTTGGGAATTGAAATGATCTACTATTAATAAATTGGTAAACCATATCTTTAAATCCAGTAACTTTTTATGAGAATTGAACATGAGTTGATCAAGTGTCTGTGGAGTAGGGCACTAAGTCCTTTGGGCATACGCCAAGGATGGTATAGCTGGATCCTATGGTAGACTCATACTTTAGATCTCTGAGGGCTCTCCAGGATGGTTTTGAGAATGGCTACAGCAATTTCTGCTCCACCAACACCGAAGTCTGCTTACTATTTCTTTACAACATCATTGCATTTGTTCTCAGTTGTTTTATTCATCTTAGCCATCTGACTGGGGTGATATGTAATCTAAAAGCTGTTTTAATTTGTGTTTCTCTAATTGTTAAGAATGATGAACACACTTTGAGGTATTTCTTAGTTATTTTTATTTCTTCCATTTAGAAATTTCTGTTTCAATACTTAACCCCATTTTTTTATTAGGGTCATTTGTTTCCTTGACTTTGGTTTTTTAACTTAGTTTTATATTCTGGACATTAATCATCTGTCATGTGTCTAGCTGGCTGAGATACGTTCCTATTTTGTGGTGCTCGTCTTCACTCTCTGAGTTGTTTCTTTAGCTATAAGGCAGCTTTTTATTTTTTTTAATGCTTTGTATGGTTTATTGTATTTTTTTTCCATTTTTTTAAATTTATTTATTAAAGATTTCTGCCTCCTCTCCGCCACCGCCTCCCATTTCCCTCCCCCTCCCCCGATCTGAAATCTCAATGTCCAAATCAGGAGCAGATGGAGAGAGAGCACGAGCAAGGAACTCAGGACCGCGAGGGGTGCACCCACACACTGAGACAATGGGGATGTTCTATCGGGAATTCACCAAGGCCAGCTGGGCCGGGTCTGAAAAAGCCTGGGATAAAACCGGACTCGCTGAATATAGCTTTTCATTTTTGATACATTCCACTCACCAACCACTGAAATAAAAGGGGTCATGTTCAGAAAGTTCTTTTCTATACCTGTATCTTGCGATGTGCTATCCATGTTGGCTTTAGTTTTTGTTTTTCGTAGCAGTTTTAGTGTTACCTGTTTCAAGTTGATGTTCACTCTGATCCACTTGGATCCAATTTTTTTAGGCTCCTAAATATCAACCTAATTTCATTCTTCCTCACATGGGCATACAGTTTCCCCAGTCTTCTGGTCAAAGTACTTTCTTCTCCAATCTGTTTTATCATCCTTTGTCATTTATCAGGTGACTGTTGTTAGGAGTACTCAAGTTTGGGTCTTCTATTTTATCTAGTTTGTTGACAAGCCTCTTCCAGTACCAAATTGTTTTAGTTACTATAGATAATAATCTTCCTTGAGATTTCAGTCCGGTGCTCAATTGTGGGTCTCTGTCTCTGTCTCCTTTCATCGCCTGATGATGGTTAATATTCAGGAGGATGCCTATATGATTTTCTTTGGGTTCTCCTTATTTAGCTTCTCTAAGAACCCGAATTATAGGCTCAATGTCCTTTATTTATGGCTAGAAACCAAATATGAGTGAGTACATCCCATGTTCCTCTTTTTGGGTCTGGCTTACCTCACTCAGGATGGTGTTTTCTATTTCCATCCATTTGCCTGCAAACTTCAAGAAGTCCTTGTTTTTTACTGCTGAGTAGTACTCTAATATGTATATATTCCATACTTTCTTCATTCATTCTTCAATTGAAGGGCATCTAGGTTGTTTCCAGGTTGTGGCTATTACAAACAATGCTGCTATAAGCATAGTAGAGCATATACTTTTGTTGTGTGATAAGGCCTCTCTTGGGTATATTTCCAAGGTCCAAATCAGGAGCAGAAGGAGAGAGAGCACAAAGCAAGGAACTCAGGACCGCGAGGGGTGCACCCATACAATGAGACAATGGGGATATTCTATCAGGAACTCACCAAGGCCAGCTGGCCTGGGTCTGAAAAAGCCCGGGATAAAACCGGTCTCGCTGAACGTAGCGGACAATGAGGACTACTGAGACCTCAAGAACAATGGCAATGGTTTTTTGATCCTACTGTACCTATTGGTTTCGTGGGAGCCTAGGCGGTTTCGTGGATGCTCACCTTACTAGACCTGGATGGAGGTGGGTGGTCCTTGGACTTCCCACAGGGCAGGGAACCCTGATTGCTCTTTGGGCTGACGAGGGAGGGTGACTTGATTGGGGAAGGGGGAGGGAAAGGGGAGGCGGCGGTGGGGAAGAGACAGAAATCTTTAATAAAAAATAAATAAATAAAAAATAAAAAAAAATCTTCCTTGAAGTTTGGAATACAAATCCCTCCAGGATTCTTTATTTTACTCAGGATTGTTTTGGATAAAAATGGTCTACTGTGGTTGCATTTTCTAAAGAATATTGTAGGTACTTTGGAATTTAATTCAATCTGTAAATCCAGCACTGAACACCACTTTTGGAAAACTATATGCTATGAGCCTAGCAGCCCTAATCAAGGAAATAAAATGTGAATATCCCATCTTTAGTTTGGTATACTCACTTTCATTCTTTGTTCCATGCATTTTTTGTTAGACAGCAATGATTATTCCCAAACTTGAAATTGTGACTTAATCTCTAAACAAATCTCCTTTCAAATACTTCAAGGCTTGATCCATTTAAGCCTGTTTCTACCAATGTATTTTCCTAACATTTCCTGAACTCATGATATCATAGTTTTGTTTCCTTTTCCTCATCTTGCTAGGCAAGGCACTAAATATTAATTAACATGGAACTTCTTACCTAAATAGAGAGATTTGAAACAAGCTTCAAGACAACAAGCTAACCCATTCAAAGACCTGCTGTATATTGAAAATTGAGTATTTTAATTATTGACACTACTTGAGTAGTAAAATAATTGTAAAGAAGAGAGCAACAAATAGTACCAGTTTATCCCACAAGGGAGAAACAGACCTTTTACTCTAGGCTTTATTCTTAAACAGTATTATCAATAAATAAGCCACAGTTTTCTTAACAACATATGCTGGTAAATAGAGGCCATTTGAATAGAATCTATGCATGCAATCCAGTGTGTTTACAAATAAAACTCTAATCCCTTTCAAGGGCCCTTACAGATCAGAAGAAAGAGGAGTTGTTTGAGACCACTAATATATAAAGAGCATAAAAGTTCCAAGTACTCCAGAAACTTTATTTTTTCCAGAAACTAAACACAAAGGTCTCACTTTGGCACTAAAATATTACAAATGTTTTTAATTGAATTATTTGTTTTCCTGGATGTTTGAGTCCTTGTATATTCTCGATACTAATTGCCTGGAAGATATGCAGCTAATAAGGATGTTTCCCATAGACTTCCTCTTCACTTAAATAATAGTGTCTTTTGCTACACAAAAGTTTTTTGATATTATGAGATTCCATTCAATAATTGTTGGTCTTAATGACTGCAGTATGGGGGTCCTGTTCCAATGTCCTTTTCTGTGACAATAAATTTAAGCATATTTCCTACTTTCTCCTCTACCAGATTCGTTTTTTTATTGATATTTATTGAGCTCTACATTTTTCTCTGTTCCCCTCCCTGCCTCTCCCTTGCCCCACTCAACCCTCCTCCAAGGTCCCCATGCTCTCAATTTACTCAGGAGACTTGTCTTTTTCTACTTTCTACTTCCCATGTAGATTAGATCTATGTAAGTCTTTCTTAGTGTTCTAGTTGTTATCTAAGTTCTCTGTGATTGAGGTTTGTAGGCTGGCTTTCTTTTCTCTATGTTTAAAAACCACCTATAAGTGAGTACATGCAATAACTGTCTTTCTGTGTCTGGGTTTTACCTCAGTCAAAATAATGTTTTCTAGCTCCATCCATTTTCTTGTAAAATTCAAGATGTCATTATTTTTTTTTTCTGCTGTGCAGTACTCCATTGTGTAAATGTACCACATTTTCCTTATCCATTCAGTCAAGGGACATTTAGGTTGTTTCCAGGTTCTGGCTATGACAAACAAAGCTGCTATGAACATAGTTGAGCACGTGTTTTTGTGGGACAACTGAGGATCCTTTAGATATATACACAAAAGTGGTAATACTGGGTCTTGCGGAATGTTGTTTCCTAATTTTCTGAGAAATTGCCACACTGACATCCAAAGGGGTTGTACCAGCTTGCATTTCCACTAGCAATGCAGAAGTGTTCACTTTTCCCCACAATATCTCCAGCATAAGTTGTCATCAATATTTTTGATCTTGGTTATTCTTTCAGATGTAAGATGGAATCTCAGAGTTGTTTTGATTTGCATTCCTCTGATGACTAAGGATGTTGGACATTTCCTTAAGTCTCTTTTAGGCAATTTAGCTTCCTCTGTTGAGAGTTCTCTGTTTAGGTCTGTACTCCATTTTTTTTTATTGGATTATGTGTTCTTTTGGTGTCCAATTTCTTGAGTTCTTTGTATATTTTGGAGATCAGACCTCTGTCTGATATGGGGTTAGTGAACATTTTTTTCCCATTCTGTAGGCTGTCGTTTTGGCTTGTTGACCGTGTCCTTTGCTTTTTACAGAAGCTTTTCAGTTTCAGGAGGTCCCATTTATGAATTGTTTCTCTCAGTGTCTATGCTACTGGGGTTATATTTAGGAAGTGGTCTCCTGGGCCAATGCGTTCAAGTGTACTTCCCACTTTCTCTTCTATAAGGTTTAGTGTGGCTGGCTTTATGTTGAGATCTTTGATCCATTTGGATTTGAGTTTTGTGCATGGTGATAGATATAGGTCTATTTTCATTCTCTATATGTTGATATCCAGGTATACCAGCACCACTTGTTAAATATCCTTTCTTTTTTCCATTTGATATTTTTTGCTTCCATGATGTATCTGCAGTTGTGTGTGTGCAATACAAAAGAGAGGTAAAGATCCAATTTGATTATTCTACATGTAGCTAACTAGTTTGACCAACATCATTTTTTACGAGGTTATCTTTTCTTCAATATGTATTTTTGGCCTCTTTTTTAAAACTCAGTTGGCTTCAGGGGTGTTTACATGTGGGTCCTCAATTCTCTTCCATTGATTAATTAGTCTGTTTTTGTTTCAGTGCCATGCTATTTGCATTACATAATTCTAGAGTAATTTGAAGTCTGGGATGGTAATAACTCTAGTATCTGCTTGTTGTTCAGTTTTTATGGCTATAGCCATCCTGTTTTTTATATAGATTTCTGCTCTCAGAGAATGGAAACAGTTTAGAGAAGTGGCCCATGAGCCCTGAAATCTACAATAATTAATGGACTGGCCAGACATGCCTACTAGTAGAATGGTGGCTAAGCACTCTCTAATAGGATTTAAGTCTACTTAACACTATCATTGCACCAAAAAACTATGGTTAGATAGGTCGTAGAAACCGGGGTGGGGGTGGGAATCTATTGTTATTATTCTATAAAATGGACATATTATTAAACTGACTCTTTATGACTTATCATTAAATGTATAGATTAGTGCATCTCTCAGTCATCATCACAGAAGCTTCTCTTTTCCATAGGTGGTGATTAATATTGAGAACCACAAGCATCCATTCATGGTGCTAAAAATGTAAAAATGTGGATTGCTTATCACCAAATGCGATATATACATCACATTCTCCTCCCAAGGCTCAGGAGACATTAGAATGATTAGAAGAGGGATCAGAAAGAATGTAATAATCACAAGTATGACTATGTAAAAGCAGTGTCTTCTGAACACAGCAGGGAAATTACACTGATGAATCAGCAGTTGTGACAATATGTACAAACCGCGCACAAGCTCATGCCAGAACAAATCCTAGCATTAAGAGGGAAAGTGGGCATGAAGTCCCACTCCTAGAAGAACTAAAGAAAATATATAGCATAGTCACTGGGAGAAAGAAAGTCAGCCTTCTTTAAGAGATTAAACCTTGTTATGTCAACTAGGTTCCAATGGAAGCAATACATTTAAGAAGGTATGAACATCAAAACTATGTGGACAGTTAGCAAAGAGTAATAGCTCTTTGAGTGTATATGGGATTGAATAAAATCAAAACATTAAAAACTATAATTTGTCAAGAAAGCAGAATAGAATACTTGAACATTTTGTCACCCTAATTTAAAACTTTTAAAAATTAAGATGAAGCTTGAGGTTCAATTTACACTGCTAATTTATATCCTATGTTTCTGTTCAAATATTAAAAATAGATCTTTCTAAGAATCCCTACTTTGTGCTTCTGGATATTTGTTCACTTATTCTTATCATTTTTCTGGATTAATAATGGGATGGCAATCAGGAATTAAAATTAGAAAATATAGAAAAGCTTCAAATTTTCTTGGAGTTCTCATTTTCCACATATAATATGCACATATACCTTCAGCTCTAGCAGCAGTTCTCAATCTGTGGGTCTTTGGAAGGTTGCATATCAGGTACCCTGCATATGAGATATTTACATTAAAATTCACACAGTAGCAGCAAAATAATATTATGTTTGGGGTTAAGAACAACATGAGATACTGTATTAAAGGGTTTAAGCATTAGGAAAGCTGAGAATCACTATACTATACTATCATATTAACTAAACATTTTTCTATGGCTTTATAATTACAAACTTCAATATCAATTGAGTGGTATTTGGGCAAGGGGGAAAACATATTTTCATGTTTTAATTTTCTATGAAAACCTGAACATAAACTTGTGCAAATATATGGTTCTGCATCATCATATTTCCTTGGAAAGAAATATTGCATGTATTCATCCTGATACTGGCAGTACTTCAAAAATACAACATTGAACTATAGTATATTATATTATCTTGACAACTTTAAGAAGTAAAGTTATCTTTGGATACAGGGATACACTGTATTGGAAATGTAGCTATGAAATGTTTGTTGTCATCAGACAAGAGAAAGACAGTCAGTCTTTCTACCTTTATAAGGAAAAACACTCAGGTCATCTGCTTTTCTACTTTGGGACTAAGAAAGCCAATATGTATTTTTTTACTTATTTTACTTTTTGTTACTTTATAAATAATACCATTTAAAATTTCTACTTCCTCCCCTCCTCCATTTCCCCACTAATCCTTACCCTCTTCCCCTCCAGTCTTAAGAGAAGGCAGGATACCCTGTCCTGTGGGAAGTCCTAGGTCCTCCCCACTACATCCAGGCTTAAGAAGGTATGCATCCAAATAGACTAGTATACCAAAAAGATAGTACATGGAGTAGAGACAAATCCCAGTGCCATTATCATTGGCTACTCAGTTTGCTCCAATTGTCAGCCACATTCAGAGTCCGGTTTGATCGATGCTCGTTCAGCCGTAGTCTAGCTGGATTTGGTGAGCTACTATTAGATCAGGCAAGTGTAAAAGCCACCATTTAAAATGTTATGAAGGATTTTAATTCCTAAGAAATGGCATTGACTGAGTTAGGACTCTAGGAGAGTATCCATACACTAACAGGCAGCAAGAATGTTATCTGAAAATTGTGCAGAGTGATGATTTTCACACTCTCAGAAGAAAAATGAAAGAATTTGACAGTGTAGATCTGAAGAAACAAGAAGACATAGATCTTCTGGAACAGATCAAATTACTGCTGTTTCTCTGAATTATGGAAGCATCAGGAAACCAAGACTGACATTGGTACCAACTGTGGACAGTCCAGGTAAATCATCCATGAGATGATGTACATGAGAGAGGTCCCCAGAATTCTCTTCACTGGTCCAGAAAATGACTCAGACATAGAAGGAACGTGGAAGTTCTCACTCAAAACAAAGAGACACAAAAGGAGTTTTTGATTATACATTATATAATTCTTAATGAGGACAAATATCTTAACAGTGGAAAAGATTCTTTGTATATCCACAAACATTTTTACATATATTCTACTAAACCAGAGCAATTCAGAGCAGAGGACAAGTGCAGATCTTTCCACTGATATTTGAGTGGGACAATATATCAACCCATATTCCAAAAAAAGAACACCTCAAGAATAAGTTAAGGGCAGTTCCCCCACCCAAAGAAAGACCCAAGTTCTTGTATTTCCAGGGCCTTAAAACTCTCACACTGCTCTGTTGTTTATCATTCATCACACAAGGCTGCCTATTTCTTGCCTTTTCTGCATACTTTATTATATAATCATATATCCTCTAACATCACTATCTGTATTCCCTGTAACTAAGGACAAAATATGAATTATGCAATAAATATGAGACATATATACTTTTAGATGGTAGTTTACTGTGAGAGTTGCTGTTAATTTAATTGCTCTGGTGCAAACTGTTTTTGTGATTTTTTCTTTCTTAATATATAGTTGGACATTTTAGATCTGAATGCAGAGGATAAATACTCTAAATCTGAACTCTGCTGAGAATGAGGAATCATCTTATATTGCACTGTCCCTGAGTTTTATAATTCTGCTTCTTTATAGCTTTTATCACTATCATTTATCTTCACATACTTTAAAGAGCTTTTCCCCAAACAGGAGAGCATACATTTGTGCAATTCATAGGAAGATAACAGATCTAGAAGCTAATTGTTGAACTCATAAATAGGTACCATGGCAGAGGAAATAGAAAAAAAAAACAGTACAGAAGTTAGTGTATTATGGTCATCAAATTCTGTGACCATAGAAAAGAGGGCCAAGTAACCTTTCTATTGGTAGTAACTTCTTAAATTCATACTTCTGTTCAAATTATTTAGCTCCTAAACCTTCACTTTACATCATCCACCCAAAATACTTGTACATAGAGAAAAACAATCTTTATCAATATTGCTGTTCTTTCTAGAATCAATACATGTTGAAAAATGTAAAAGTGATTGCTTTTCATGACTACTTAAATAGTCTTAGTTGAGAAGGTGGTAGTGGTTAGCATGCATCCCACACAGAACACATGTGTTAGGAAGAGGAAATCAGAGCTCTGAGTCCCAATTTTTTATATGAGCTACTTCAAGGACAGAAGACCCACTGGGAATTGCAAGATCTTCAGTTAGCCTTCATGTGGAATAATGAGATGTCCAAAAGCTCAGGGATTTCAGTGAGCTCTGGGATGTCATATATCTTTCAACTGAAAAAGAAATAAAATTTGAGATGGGGATTTCATGGCATTGCCATTTAAATCTTAAATTTAATTGCTTGACTTGTATCCATCTAAAATTAGATTTCAGGTAGCTCACAGTATTAGCTTTCCTAGGGTTAAATCATGCAGACATGCCTATTAAGTATGTTAAATCTGTGGCCACAAGCATGGTATATGGAGACCTTAAAAAAGAAGAAATACGTATGTCAAAAACTAGATAGCTATTGATATTAGGTTGAATTATTGAAAGTCAATAGCAGATTCCTCATGGATGAGTGGTAGTCAGAAACATCCAGACAATCCTGGGACTGTGGGACACATTTCTGATGATTTCTACTTCAGAGGCACAGCCCAGCAACACTTGACTGAAGATACAACATTGTGGAAAATGTGCTCAGGAAGCATCCAACATCTGAGGATCATAGCTATAGTCACATGCTAACCAATATGTGTATCCTATTATGAGGTAAGTGTAACCTCCACTCACAAATTCATATAGCAGAAGATATACCCACCAATGTTTATATACAAGACTTTTAAAGAAGGAATTGGGGTTGAATGAGGGGCTAATTGTAGCATTTTATCCTATAAGATTTGGTAGATGCAGCAGAGAATTCAAAAGCTCATCAGAAAGAAAACGGCACAGAAAAAGAAAAGAGACAATAGGTGAAGTAGAAGAGACTAACCCTAGCATATGCCAAATCTATTAAAATCCTGGCTGAGTCACTAGTCTTCGGAATCTGAGACTCAAATTTCATCATTTAAGGCACCTAGCCTGTAATTCTTTGTAATTGGAAGGCTGCTTGTTCATTCCTGGCTGCTCAGCCCTGAAATAATCACTCAAAAACTGTATTATTTGAATCACTGTTTGGCCAATCACTTAAGCATATTGCTAATTATCTCTTATATCATTTGGGTTAATCTATGTTTATTATTTTAAATTTTACCATGAGGTTATGTCCCACCAGCAAGGTTCCAACTGATAGCTCACATGTTTCCCCTCTGGCAGCTCCATGGCTTCTCCCCACTCTGCTTTCTTTTGCCCAGCATTCAGTTTACTTTTTCCTGCCTAGCTCTACTCTGCCCTACCACAGGCCAAACCAGCACATTTATTACTCAATAGAAACAACACATATACAGAAGGACTTCCCACATCATTTCCCCTTTTCTGTTCAAAAAAGGAAAGTTTTAACATTAACATAATATTTATATCTACATTATCTTATATCATAACTAAGGGAAACTATAACTATTCTTCAACTCCATCAATGACTCAAGAAGAATATAATATTACCTAAGTAAACATAAAGTGCATTGTAAGCAACTTCCAAAACTCTAGAATTGACAGAGACATCTTGTTGTGTGGACAGTCACCCAAAGTTCTTTGGAATGTTGGGGTGCCCATCTTCAGCCTACAGGCCCATAGTATCACCAAACTTTTCCATGAAACAGGAAATTTGAAGAAGATCTGTTCTGTCCTGTAATGGAAATTTGTCAGTCATATTTTTAAGCTTAGGAGTGCCCAGTATTAAGTGTCTCTCTGCAGTTAAAAAAATTCAAAGAAAATACAATAATATACATTATCTAGGCTCTCTGTGTATATTCCATCTTATTTTTTTGTCTATTACTTTTTAATATTTATTTTATTATCTTTACTCCTTTAATCTTTGACTGTCTATACTCTGTCTCTTTAAAGACTTTGTTTTATTTTGTTTTTTTTAAACAATTTACTTCCTTTTATAACTTTCTATACTCTTTCTATTCTCTCTCCTAAGCCCACATACATTTTTTAAATACATTGTGTCTTATTTAGAGGTCTTTTAAGTCTGAATCTATCTAATTGCATATTTGTATTCCTTTTCTGTCCTGTAGAGCTATTAAATGGTAAGCAGCGTGTTCCAGTTGCCCTGGATGCTGACTCTGCCTCTCTCTGCCTTTCAAAGTGGCAGATGTACCATTACCGGCAACTCTGAGCTTGTTGGAGCAGTTATGGCTTTAATGGAGGAAGTGTGTTGCTGGGAACAAGTTATCAGGTCATAGATGCTCAGCAGTTCAATGAGTCACTGTTTCTTCCTGCTGCCTGTGGATCCAGATGTAGAACTCTGACCTACCTCTGCAACATCATGTCTGCCTGCATGCCACCATCCTTTACACTGTGATAATAATCTAATAAACCTCTGACTATAAACCAACCCAATTATATCTTTTTCTTCATAAGAGTTGCCTTGGTTATACTGTCTCATCACAGTCATAAAAACCCTAAGACACATGGTAAGGCTACATGATGAAAAATTAGAAGATGGTAATTATTTTTCAGATCTCCTTTAGAAAGTAGTGTTCCACAGCTGTCATGATTTTAACTGGATCATGTAGTTATCATGCTGCATATTTTATAAACAGTATATTTTGGCTCCACATAGAGATATGTAGCAAAAAAAAAAATCATGTACACATGAATTTAGATAAAACTTAAGTCCATCTTAAATTGGCCTATTCAAATTGTAATATAGTATAATTTATGTTAAAATATTCATACAAAATTTCCCAGAACTTTAAAGAAAAAAAAAAAACACACCTCAAGTAGAAATTGGTTCTTCTGCAAAAAATTTAATTCATGCCATTCTTTTCTTTCTTGCTAATTCACACTTAACAATTGAAATCAATACAGCCAACATAATTTCCTTACTTAATATCTGTTGTTTGCCTAATGAAAACTCCTTAAAGTCAAATACAAAGGTCTCTGTTTTTATTAGTATAATTTGGGGATATATAAAATATAATTAACAAGTAGTTAAATATCAAAATTTGGCCAGTTATGTAATGCACAGAATGTAGATATCTGTTGGACTCAAAGCATGGTAAAAAATCTGGTATTTATAAAACCATTTTCACTTTTAACATCCACAAGCCACATGGCAATGACAAGAAAGCACAGGAAATTTTTATAAGTCATAAAAATAAAAACCCTAAGAAGTAAGGGCTTCAAGAGTATTCCTAGCATTAAACATACCCTCAAGAGAACCCATGTTAATGTTTCAAAATAAATATTCAGAAACAAAGCAAAATATGCATGAATATTTTCAAATAATTACAAATATAAAAGATATTCCCAAGTCATGCCAACAACTTTCCAAAAGGAGAATCATATTTTCAAGCAAAACCCAGGTATACTTCTAGATGATAAATAGATTACTCATCAAAACCTGACAGAACAAAATTGGCTAAGATCGAAAACACTGAGGATACCTTATATCAGAGAGTGGATGCAAACTTTCACAGCCACTTTGGAAATCAGTATGGCAATTTCTCAGAAAATTAGGAAACAATCTACCTCAACAGCAAGCATTACCACTCTTGGGCAAAGAATGCACACTCATACTACAAAGTTACTTGCTCAACCATTTTTTGATAGCCAGAACCTACATGCCCCTCCACCAAAGAATGGATAAAGAAAATGTGGTACATTTACCCAATGGAGTACTATTGAGCCGTAAAGCGCAATGACATCATAAAAATTGTAGGCAGATGAATGGATCTAGAAAAAAAACATCCTGAGTGAGATGATCCATACTCAGAAAGACAAACATGGTATGTGCTCACTCATAAGTGGATAAATATATAAAGCAAAACTTAACCAGAGTACAATCCACAGCTACAGAGAAGCTAGGAAACAAGGAGAACCCTAAGGACACATAAACCTCCCTGGGAAGGGGAAATAGATTAGATCTCCTGGGTAAACTGGAGTTGGAGTGGTAGAAGAGAGGGACTGGGTCATGAAAACATGGGGAAATGGGATGGTTAAGTGGGAAAGGCCCTGAGTGTGAGAGCAATGAAAAAGATACCTTGATAGAGGGAACCATTAAGGGGTTAATTAGAAACCTGATGTGAGGCAAATTCCCAGGAATCCACAAAGATAATCATAAGACTCCTAGCAACAGTGAAGAGGGTACCCTAAGCTGGCTTTTCATTGTAAACAGATTGATGGTCACCAGAGAACCTTCATCCAGTAACTGATGGAAGCAGATGCTGAGATCCACAGTCAAACACCAGCAAAACTCTGGGAGGACAGTTGAAGAGAAGGAGGAGGGATTATGTGAACAAGAGCAGTGATGGAGGTGGTGGGGGATCATGACTATGATGGGAAAATCCACAGACAGTTGACCCGAACTGATAGGAACTCATGGATTCCAAACTGACAACTGTGGATGCTGCACAGGACTGAACTATGTGTATGCTCCCTGCATGTGCTTGACAGTTGTGTTTCTTGGTCTGTTTGAGGGGCCCCTGGCAGTGAGACCAAGATCTATCTATCCCTGGTGCATGAGCTGGCTTTTTGGGACCCATTTCGAATAGTGGGATGCCTTGATCACACTTGATGCAGGAGGGAAAGACTTGGTCCTGCCTCAACTTAGTGTGCCAGGCTTTATTGACTTACCTTTTCTGAGGAGTGGATGGAGAGTGGGTTGCAGGGGAGCAGGAGGAGGGGAGGGAGGAAAAATGCAGTTGGTATGTAAAATGAATTTTAAAAAGCTGAAAGAAATGGTAGATAAGTAGACAATGTCTCTGAGCAAGAGCCATTTGTCACTTTCATAGATACAAGACCTGTAACTTAGTGTTCTGTTGTTCTTAAAAGGCACAATGACTAACACAGCATGAAAGAAAGCATTCCATTAAGGACGTGCTTACACTTTCAAAGCTGAGTTTATTATCAGCTTCATGGCAGGCAGGAAGGCATGCTGCTGGGGAAGTAACTGAGAGTTTTCCATTCTTATTATACACAGGGAGGGAGAGAGAGAGAGAGAGAGAGAGAGAGAGAGAGAGAGAGAGAGAGAGAGAGGGAGAGGGAGAGGGAGAGGGAGAGGGACAGGGAGAGGGAGAGAGAGAGGGAGAGGGAGAGGGAGAGGGAAGGAGAGGAGAGAACCTTAGCCTGAACTTGGGAGTTCAGAAACCTCAGAGACACCCCTAGTGACATACTTCCTCCAACAAGGCCACATTTCACAATACTTGTCAAACGGTGACATTTCCTGATGACAAAGCATTCAAGTATATAGACCTTTGGGGGCCATTTTTATTCAAACCACCATACACCATGAGAATGGAAAAGATGATGGATTCAATTTCATATTAATATTTTTATTAATTTTTATTGCTATGTATTCTCCTTTCTTATAGAAACAAGAGAATGATAAATTTTTCTAAGCTGTGAACTTAGGAAAAGCTAATGAAGTTTTGTGTTATGCATATATAGCATGGTATAGTTTTTATTTTCTATAAAATATTTTATGCAAATTTTCATCAAATAAGAAGCACCTTATTTGTATTGTTATACCATAATACTGTATATATAACTTCTTTGGAATATCTTTAATATTTATCACATTTACTCTAGTGTATATTCTTTACTTATGCCAAATTCAAACCAATGAGAGGGTGCACTGCTCCTTCCAAATCATGCTTAAGGCTTAGAATTAATTTGTGTGTGTGTATGTATGTATGTTTGTGTGTGTGTGTGTGTGTGTGTGTGTGTATTCTTGTGAGAGCCAGAGGAGTGAAAACATCACTGGATGTTATTTTCATACTATAAAGCACCAGAACTTTTGTATTTACAATTTAATGTGTTAAAATCTAAGATCACACCTAAGCCATTCATTTTCAAATTAAATTCACTGGTGTTAATAGAAAGATCCTAGTTCCAAATCAAAACAAAAAGAGCCTCTTTAATTTGCCAGTGTATAGTTTGGGAGAGAATACAATTTGTTATTTATAGGAAGCATGCTGTTTGCCCATAACAAAGGGTTTTCTTATCTGAAATCTAGTCTGAAGGTGCCCTCAAGGTGAGATCCAAAGTCCTCTTTCATTTGCACTCCAGCCTCTGTCTGGCTCTCAATCAAGAGTCTCTCAGTCAGCTCCTTAGACAATACTGGCATCATAACTACCTGTTTTCTAATTCCAAGTATGTGAACAATTCTAACACCAACTACTTTCCTACTTTTGCTATGATTCTTCTGGTTCCAATAGTAAAGAGTATTCTAGACTGTTAACTGAAGGGGCTAATGCAAAGAAAACATTTAGGGACAGTTCTTTCCATATTTTTCACACTTCTCCTGCAGATTGAAGCTGAATATAAAATATACCCTTTCCCACACTTCCCTATAAAAATGTGCTTTATTGTTTCTTTAAACAAACAGATACTCTACACTAGTTACTGTTATATTCTGAAACATACTCTTAATGTTGGATGATATAAATTAAATTTCCAACCCCAAAATAAAATGAAAGAAAAATTATTTTATAATTCATGTAATTTCAAATGTTCAGCCTGGAGATATAGCTCAGTAGTAGAGCAGCAGATTGGCACTCTGCTTGTATGATTTCTAGAACCACAAATAAATAACCACAATGAAATAAAAATAAATAATAAAACACTAAATTAATAATATGGTTTATTTCTTTACATTCTGTGTTAACTTATAAGTAACTATATTTTCAGAAACAAAAGAACCCATGAAAAAATGTTGTTCTCTGACAGAAGATAAGTGGAAATGAGTTTGTTTTGGCAGACTGGGAACTGTGTAGTCATATACTGAGTCACCAGCATATACATACCTATGTAGCATGTTCTCAGTTACTCAATTTGTGTATCTGAATTAAAGTACCCTTCACTGCATAAAAGTCATTGCCTCAGAATTTCCCTACTGCATGGCTTTATTTGACTGAAATAATGAAACTGGGAAATTGACCTATATCTGACTCACTTATCCTGAACATTGCACTTACACTGCCTGTGTCCCTAGAGTGTCTATTGGAAACCTGGTGGACACATTGGTGCCTTCGGCAGCTTGACCGCATGAGCACTTGTGGAGGAGCCATTAGCAAAGGTAAATACTCATTTAGTAGCTATCTATCTGTCTATCTATTTCTCTCTCCTTTTTTTCCTTTCCTTCTTCCCCTCCATCTATACCTGCTTCTCCCTTCTCCTACACAAACTTCTCTGGATCACTAATCAGATGATTATCTGTAAAAACAAACACTGAAAATATTGCCTCATAATTCACACATCCTACACTCATAGCTTTCTGCACTTAAGTCCCATCTGTCTCCTTGGTTTCAGTATTTCAGCATAAGAGAAACCAGATCTTCAAGAAAATTTCTTTCTGAACCCACAGTGCCCTCATTTCAAACCAGGGGAAAATTCAGTGGATACATGTGAACAAGACAGAAGATATAAGCACACTTTTGAGTTTCTTTTTCTTTCATGGCAGGTAAACTAATGTCCTCAATTTTCAATACATGTCACAAGCTCTTCCTTTCTCGTTCTCTCCCCAACACATATCTCTGCTGCACTATTCCCAGTTACTTTCTTAATGATTTTACATAAAGAGAAAAATGGGAAAGTCCAGAAGAATAAGAGACTGAACACTCTAAGAGAACATCTAATAATGCAGCTATCATATATTTTTAACATAGATAAAAAATTAATAAAGAAAATATTATAAATATCAATAAACTAATACTAGAGCTTAAGTATGGGAGAATCATGCAATTTGAATATATATATACATATATATGAATCTATAAGACATTATGCTAAATGAAACAAGGCAAGCATGCACAGAAAATTAACACATTATTATATCAATACGTGTTCATCAGTTAGCTTTTTATTGCTGTAACAAATGCCTGTGGAATGTGATTTAAAAGAAGCAAGATTTGTTTGGAATTGCAGGTTCATAAATTTGTCTGCCTCCATTATCAGTTGTCTATTGCTATGGACTTATGATGACAGTGGAGCATCACATACAAGAACAGGAAAGGGCAAAGCTGTTGACTCTAGAGGAGCCATGAAGCACATTGAGTTCATGAACCAGAAATGCTCACCAAATAATGTTCCTCAAAACTTTCTTTCTCCAACTGGGTTCCAATTTCTAGTTTTCACACTGTAATAATATCTTCAAAATTAATACAGAGTCCTTAGCATCTAGTCATCTCTTAATGATGCCCCTAGCTGGGGACCAAACTTTCAATGATTTTGAAAGGAGAAAATTATATTCAAGAATAATATTGAGTCTAAAAATGTGTTTAACTCTTGGAAAAAGAGTAAAGGTGGATTTCAGTAGGTTGGGGCAAAAGTATCAATGCATATCATTGATACTTTTAGGTAGGTAGAATACAGTTGTATGACTACAGTCAATAACAAAGGCGGTATGTTGTAGTTATATGTATGCTTTGTATGTATATTTTGTGAGTATGTGTATGTTCCCATGTTTGTGGACACAAGTCTGTGTAGAGGTATGCATATATTGTAACTCCAAGATATTAATGGGCCCCTTTGCACAACTGATTCCATGATGAAAGTACCAATCAGGCCTTAAAACTCAGCATGTAGACAGTACCACATGCCAAACTGAAAAACATATCTCAAAGTTCACAGATCTAGGAATGTCTTAAAATGTATCAACCATGCTTCTTAGCTTTTGGAGTTTTGCTTCTGCATAACTATTCTTGTTAACTGGTGTATGTCAACCCAGTATCTATTGTTTCTGTTTTGTTTTTGTTGTTGTTGTTTTGTGTGTGTGTGTGTGTGTGTGTGTGTGTGTGTGTGCTCAAAAGCTTACCCTTCAATAGTTTTAGGGATGCACTGGGATACTAAATCTCCAAGTACTTAATAGATACTGGTCTTCTCTGGTGAATACCCTACAGAATTTCTGCAGAGTTCACCAAAATTCCCAGAGACCAGACTTTGAGACACCAGGGTCGAGAACCCCTCTGAATGAGGTTGAGTGTTGGTGTGGGAAGGACGTCTGTATGCGTTGCTTTTACTGGTTAATGAATAAAGAAACTGCTTTGACCCATGGTAGGGTAGACTAGAACTAGGCAGGAAATATAAACAGAATGCTGGGAGAAAGAATGTGGACTCATTGAAAGGCCATGTAACCGCCAGAGAGGAAAGATGCAAGCTGCCTGCTGGAACCTTGACAGTAGGCCATGAGCCTTGTGGTAATATAAAATAATGGAAATGGGTTAATTCTAGATGTAAGAGCTATCTACCAATATGCTTAGGCTATTGGCCAAACGGCATTGCAAATAATATAGGCCTTCAGTGATTATTTTTGGTCTAAGTGGCCAGGAACTAATGAACAGCTTCTGACTACAGAGTGTGATGGCCCAGAGGCTACTAAGTAGTATGCAACCTGAAGAAGTTCCAGGGCTCTGGGATTCTTTTTGATCAATGCCTAACATTTTGGAGAAGTCTGACATTTACATGTCCAAAGGAAACAAAAATTCAAAAGTCCTTGTCTATTACAGAGGGAAGCCTGTCTAAGGTTCATTCTGTTTAATGCAAAGAGTCTAAATGCAGTTGCTTATCTAGTGTTGGTCTGGGATTTGCATTAGACATCCATCAGTACACTTCCCTAATCTGTGCAGGTGCATGAATGTGTGGTAGCCAGCCCTGATCATCTTTACTGTCTGTCTATTTGTTTCTTTATATTTTTGTCAGTTCTGTTGATTGGAGAAATAATCCTTTCCAGGCCCCCACCTGCTGTTGAACACACCCAATGACAGAGAATTTCTCATAGTCTCACAGGCAGTGAGGAGCAGTGCTGGCAACATGTTAGGCAGCAAGCAGTGTCTGCTGCGGTTGCTATGGTAACACCAGTGACAATAGTAAACATGGGCTGCCTTGGACAAAAAAAAAATGAGTTTTATGAATGAGGACGGTTATGTCTGTTTCTTACATGGAAGATGCTCTAGTCTTTTTGTGAACTCAATTGGACCTCTTTTGATTACTTTTCAGGCCATCTGAAGCATGAATTCCTGATCACCCCAAGTTTCCCTGTGTTGATCAGTGGCTTTCTCTGATGTGAGACACTCTTCCCACACCCCCAGCTTAAGACATGTGCCCTCCTATTGGGAACCAGAAAAATGGTCTGCCAGGTCACCCAGAAAATTTCAGAAGTTATTCTCTCAGTCCTTCCACTCCCAGAACTTACTTGTTTTGTCTGTTTATTCCTGCTCCCATTGATCACAATGGTATTCACCTAGCTTTTGGCAATGGCCATAGTAATGAATAGACTGCAGGACTGCTTCCTTTTACCAGCAGACACACAGCACCAGGGACATGTGCCACCCCAAGTGCAAGTGAACAAAATAGAATGCCCTGAATTATAGGGCCCAGGTCAGTCTTATCTTTAGAGTTCAGAGGACTGGGTAACAGCCTGTCTAGGTGTGGGGGTTGAAGGGTCACTGTTGTTTTGGGTCAGGATTTTCTTTACTGATATAAAAGATCACCAGGCTGGAGTTTGTGGGAAGGCTCAGACACGAGCAAGGACAGCCTCTAGACTCTTCTGGAAACAAGTTCTCTGGGTCTTTGGCAAGGCCTGTAATGACTTGAGGATAGACTAATGAATAACTTTTGTCTTATGAACTTTTTTTGTGTGGTGTATCTGGCCCTTGGGAAGTAAAAAGGTAGGATGTTGGCCCAAGTTTTGCCTGTCTCAGGGGCATATTTTCACGTTGTTGTTATTGTTTATTATTTTTACTATTGTTGTTGTTGCTGCTGTTATCATACAAGGTTTTTCTTCAGAATCAAAGGGGGGTTTCTCTGTATGAGACAAGAAGGTCTATTTATGAAAGGGGGAAAAACTATTGATTTAGTGCCAATCAGTCAAGGATAATTAAAAAACAAAAATAGGCTTGGCTGTGATGGTGCACATCTTAATCCCAGCACTCGGGAGGTAAAAAGGTAGGCAGATGTCTATGAGTTCAAGGCCAGCCTGGTCTACAAGAACTAATTCCAGGACAGGCTCCAAAGCTAGAGAGAAACCCAGTCTCTAAAATAAATAAATAAATAAATAAATAAATAAAATAAAACAAAATTTGGCTGTGGTCAAAAATAACCTCTGAAAAAAAGAGACATTAAAAATCTAACAGTTGTTATTAATCTTTGTTCTTTAGTTCCCCTGGCTAGCTACTCTACATATGGCTATGGCTGGACTACTAACCTTTTTGCTCCTTGCTCTCACAATAGTGCCCTGCTTGTTCAACTGCCTACTTAGTTCTATGTAAAACAAAAAATAAAAGTTCCATTAAACTACTAATGCTACCTCTTTCCCGCAGATGAGTTTATGATTTGACTCATGCCCATAGAACCAGTGGAGAATATAATGGGACCCAAGATCCTAGTGTGCCCCCAGACTTTAGCACAACTGACTCCATGATGAAAGTCCCACTAAGGACATAAAACTCTAAACACCAACTGTCAAAATAAAAACAAAAGCCTAATTCCCTTAAAATCCACAATTCTGGGAAAGTCTCTAAATGTAGAACCTTACTTTTGGACTTCTGAAGTTCTGCTTCTGGTTAACAATTCTTGTTCATTAATGTATGCTAATCCAGAACATGGTTTTTGTGCTTAACCACCACTGTGGGAAATTGTCAAGGCTACGCATGGATTCTGAACACCCAGGTCAATGGCCTGCTAGTGTCTTATTCCCAAGTCTGTGTAGATTTCTCTGATGGATAACTTGCAACATGTCTCTGTATATGCCTGTGGAAATCCAAGTTGATGTTAGGTGTTTTCCTCCATGATTGTGAACCTTATTAATTGAGGAAGAGGGTCTCTCAGTTGGTCCAAGAGCTTGTAAAGTGGCATTAATCTAGCAAGAAAGCTTGCTCTGGGGATCCTTGTCTACTTTCAGAGTCCTGGAATTACAAGTGGAAAGTCTCACCTGATTAACATTTACATGTAGTTTTCATAATATTAATGTCAGTCCTCACTTCTGAAAGGCAAACCCTTTATGCACAGGGCTACCTCCTCAGCCCAGTATGATATGTTTTAGTCATACAATTAAATTTCTGTATGGAGGAGTCTTTTTCCGTTACCTTAGAGAGGAACAAGAGAATTTCTCTGAAACATAGAAATAGCTATTTTCTTTGTTCTTCTGTAGAAAAATACTCAATGCCATTTAATTTCTACAAGGTGAGCTTCTCGGGGCCATGCACATTAGCCTTTGTTTTTCTATCAAAAAGGTACCTGTCTCTTTAACCTCTTATCTCCTCCAAAGTGCTTTTCTAAGGGGAACAGGTCCCCATACATATTTACAGACATTTTAGATGATCATGGGCTATAGCGGTATA
>NW_026068053.1:6253622-6295245 GCF_014885135.2 Alexandromys fortis | reverse complement strand
ATATGAGAGTGCATGTGACTTTTTTCCTTGAGAGAAATTAGTGTTTCCCATGTTAAAAAAGAACATTTAGTATGCAATCATTTGCAAATTTTGATAACTTTTAAAACATTTTCCTTTTCTACTGGCCACCCTCTACTTCACAAAATTCAAGCTGTTTCAGTCTATATTACTTCAAGTGTAATACAAATAAATCATTGCAAATCAAATGTTGAAATATCTGGGTGCCCAATCCTTTCATTGTGTAGCTTGTCCCTGTTTTGGTGGTGGTAGTGATTACAGTGATGGTCAATAAAAATGAGAATCTTAAACATGAATGAATGTATCTTCAGTACATCCTCTGCATCTGCCTTTTGGAGTAGAAAAAAAATCACCAAAAAGACAATTGACTAACTTCTGAACATATACATTTAATGCTTAGATAAGCAAAAATAACTGTATATTTTAGACAACAGTTAGAATTAAATATGTATCTCTAATGACATGGAGATCAATATCATCCCATTTACAAAAATGTTTCACACTTATTCTTACAAAATATTGAATGATAACAGAAGGATAAAGATTATAGACTATCTGAAAGTGCTTGCTGCCTGCACATGTGTTCTCTGTGAGGCTACTTCAGAGAAGCTGAGGTGTAACCAGAAAGGGACACATTCATTATCAAGGGCTCAAGACTGAAATTTCCTTACAGGTGGGGTATTTCTGAGTCTCTTGACATGCTTCATTATTTTATATAGGCCAAAAATACATTCTTTTCCATAGAAACTGAAACCCTTGACAGAATAAAGACCAAGGAAATAAAATCATTTATTATTTAAGTAGTTTTAATGAAATTCAAGAAAGTGCATCCATTCTTATGAAATCAAATTATGCTACCTAGGAAAGATGGCACTAGCTATGGCTAAATTTGGAGGTGTCTTCTTTTGTGACACTCTTATTTGGAATACCATTAGTGGGCTGTCTGTCTCCTCCTAACTAGCAGCAGATGCAGCAGTGTGGAGGAGATGGGTTGATTTGAAAACTAGGAATTATGGCATGATTTAAATCTACCTTAGGTTATTATGAAATGGAAATGCATCATCACCTGACAGCTGGTGAAGAAGTTTGAAAAGAGTCATAGGCTGCTTTCCAAGTAAAGTGTTAATGAGGGTGTATTCAGAGGACTGCTGGTCTAATGAATCTTCTAAATACATTTTTTGTTAAAATGGTGCAAGGCCCAAAACATGTGTCTTGAGGATGAAAAGATGGGAACCTAGAATGGTGTCAGTCAAACTAACTCCCATCCTCTTCACAGTGGCAGCATGTGGCCTCTTACCTAATCTGGAGTTTGGAACATTGAAATCACTAGTTAATATCAGTGTCCTTACCTGCTTTATAATTATACTGTGCTTACAATGATTCTGAATTTCATACTTCATTTTAGAGTCTGATTAGATTCCTATAGAAGGCATACTTGCAGACCACAGCTTCCTATTTCTCTATTCTGAGATTCCTGTAGAATTCTATGAGTTTTATACATATGAACAGTGCAATTGTCACTACAACATCTATCTCTAGGGAAAATACCCAATAAAGAGTCTGAAAAATAAATGCACTCTTTGCAAATTGTAAAGATCAGTGGTCTACATAAAGTAATCTTGTGCTGCTTACAAATGAATTCCCTAGTCCTAGAAGGTAGAAATTTCACTATACTTTTTAGCTGGGAACATTCCTAATGCCTCCCACGATTTGGGAGTGTTCTGAGGATGCAGAAGTCTGACACAGCCATTTAACCTGATAGCAATGTTTTGCAAACTTACAGTTCAAACTAACTTGAACTGAATTTAGTAATAATGTGTAAAGAAAAGGAAGTAGATTATTTTTCTGAATAATTTGAAGAAAAAAACCAATTAATTCTCTAAAATAAAGTAAGTACTCTTCAGAAATATAAGCAGACTATATTTAGTAACTCAGATATGGCTTTCACTTCCTGAAAATCACCCAGAATGAGAGTTTGTAATTTTACCAAAAGAGTCATTAACTTACAGTTTGGCCAACATCATAATTTAAGTCAAACTTTATAAACTCCTCCAATATACAATGTTCCTACAGAATTATTCCAAGAAATGTGCTGGGTACTTCTCTTCTTGTGACAAAAGCAACTTGATGGAGGAGGGAAGGGCTTGATTCGATCATGGTCGTGTCAAGAAAGGCATGTCTAGAGTATGAATTGGCTAATTACTTTGTGTCTGCCATCAGGAAGGTGAATAACAAAGCTCGCTTTTTCCTGTTTGTCTTTTTATTTAGTAAAGGAAACAATTGTGCCACCTGCATTCAGAATTTTTCTTACCTCCTCAGATAGACCTCTTTTTTGTAAATGTTCTCACAGACCCCCTCCACCACCACCAAGGTATATTCCTTTAGTGACTATGAACCTAGTCAAGCTGAAATGAAAGTGAACCATCACAAAAAGCACTCTATGTTTCATAGCTTTTTGTTGATTCCAAATTTATCCCAAACCAAACACTAGATTTAAACAAATACTTCTCCCTTAAAATGGATAAGAGTTTTATAATTCCCACATCTGACATAAAGGCAGGAGGGAATAGAGAGGATGACATGATTACAAGGCAGATTTTTCTCATTTTGGGCTTCTTCCTATGAAACAAAGGAAAGGCTCATAAAATAGTGACAATTTGCTGGTAAAAAATAACCCTATTGCCAGCTTCTAGCAAAACTGAAGCTATGATTTGTATATTTTTGTTTGCATCTGTTTTGATCATTTACATTGTAAAATGTTTTGCTTGCATCACTATCAATGATCAGCAAGAAATAGTTATATAGTTATTGTATAGTTCTGAAAGTTGAAAAGGTAAATTTTAAAAAAAATTAAAGATATTAGTCTGCACAGTTGTTTCTCTTAAACTTGTGTAAGTCATCATTAGCCAGCATGAATAAAGAAACTCTTTTTGATAATATGCACTGTTGTGTAGAGTGTTTGTCATCTCAGTGTAATCAGATGCACTTTTGTTTGCAAATCATAAATTATTCATAAATCTTATTACTGGTATGTGGCTGTTGACTACGGGGCAGGGGAGTTCCCACTTCTCTTTCCTAATGTATGCTTTAAAACTGGAGACAAAAATAGAGTACATTTAGTGGGAGTGTCTGCTCTAAGCTAAATACAAAAGAGGAAGACAAATGTCATAATTAGGCTGTATTTATGGAACCAAAATAAAAGTTCAGTCTCTGATTTCATAACTGTCTCATCATGTAGCGTTGTCTTTGTATCACTGCCTCCTGAACAGTGCATGCATGGGCTAGGATTGGAGGCTGGGACACAGTGCTGAATAAAGGTCACAGTACTGATCTAACAGGAACAAGTACAGTGTCCACAAGTAAACTGCCACCTTAAGAAGCAATCAAGCAGCTTCTACTGGGCTGATTGCCTCTAACTCCATATCCAGGCATGGAGTAAAGAGGCAGCCAGGTCTTGATTAATCAGCAGAGGCACTAATGAACCAGCCTTGCCTGAGGATTCCCGTGCTCTCTGATTCCTAACTGCCTCTTTAATGAATGATTTGGGGACTTAAGTGAGTCTCACATAGGCAGCCCACTCTGTATTGACACAGACATCTGATGACAGAGGAAAAAATTCCAGTTAGTGGTGCATTCAGATTGTTTATTCTTGATCAAAATGTGTCTCATATAAATTTTAACATCAGTGAGTGAAATACAGAGATTGTTGAAATTTGAACTGAGAATTTAGTTCGGCAGATGGCTGAGTAACATTGTGGAATAGTTGTTAGGATGACAAATTCTCTAAATGCTGCCCCCAATGTATCCTAAAGACCAAACTACCCTGAACACAGAATAAACTCTGTCTCAATGCATACTTAATTTGCAATCTGATAAATTAAAAGATGAGACATCTGCTGATTCTAGTGGACATATGATTTGAAATAACACTGAAGTAGAAGACATTCATTTGGGACCACAATTCCAAGAAGCCTTGTCAACGGGCAGGGAAACAAGAACCAAGAAAGAATGTCAACCACAAAGTTTGTACCATTAACCTAAGTGCCACTGTGGGCTACTATCATTTAATCCCACTGGGAAGCTTACAGTTTCATGAGGACTGTAAAGTATTTGTTCCCCAGTTCCTGTTAGTCATTAGATTCAGTTATGTGGGAGTCCCCTCTGTGTGCTGTGATTACCATTAATGAATAAAGAAACTGCTTTGGACCTATAGCAAAGCAGAACTTAGGTAGGCAGCGAAAGCTAGGCTGAATGCTGGGGGAAAGGACAGAGTCAGAGAAAAGCTATGGAGCCTTTGCTGGAGACAGATGTACTGATACTTTGCTGGTAGGCCATGATTTCATAGTGATACACAGTTTAATGGAGTTGGGTTAAATTCATATGTTAGGATTAGCCAATAAGATGCTAGAGCTAATAGGCCAAGAAGTGGTTTAATTAATACAGTTTCTGTGTGATTATTTTGGGGCTAAGTGGCCAGGAACAAACGAGCACCCCCATGCAGCAAGTCAGTAGCTGGAGGGACAGTGATAACTCATCTTCTATCACACTATTCCCTCACAGGTATGGAAGGGCCAACTGTCATCACAGCAGGTTCCACAAGTCATTGGTGCTTGGTGTCAGGTAGTTCATGGGGAAAGACCAGGTACTCAGAATATCCACTTCAATTACAAAAAACAGTAGTTCTTAATTTTTTAAATTTTCTACTATTCTTCAGATTAAAATTGGCATCTTTTAAATAGTATCAGAATACTTTCTATGTAGTCACAGAGGAAAATGCAAAAGCCTACTGATTTGTACAGGAAGTCACTAGAAACAGTTTTAAAGAACATTAGATGATCCATGAAAGACACTGATAGCCTCTAGATTTCCTCTAATGATTGTCTATCTACCATGGATCAATTTCTTTAGTAACAGAATCCTGGTCAAGGCTACATAAGCAAACATATTTTATCACATTTGACTGCTTGGCCTTTACAGGACCTGATAGAATCTAAATTTATACACCTATCTCCATAGTAGAGAATTTTCACCTACTGTAACAGCCATATTTAATTAAAAGTGCGTATTCCACTAATCCTCTTTAGACAAATAATCACTTCATACATCAGTAATTATAACCAGATATTTTATTTCACTATTTGATCACCAATTATGCTCTTTTTTCCCAAGGAACTATTTCTATTTATTCCTCTAAAAGGAGATATGATTATATTAAAATCCCAAAATATGAAAGAAATGATCTGTAAAAATATTTCACAGTAGGCAAATGCCTCACATACTTCCTTGATGCCTTACAAATACTTACAAGTCGCTCATCCTTTTTATTTTCTCTTGCTTGAAATTTCACAATTATTGATTCTATGCATTTTGCATGTCAAAGATGTATATCGAAATAAGGAAGTATACATAAAACTTCATATGATGTCATTCTTAAAAACAAAAGGGGGTTTACAGTAAACAAAGTTTCCTGCGCCTCATTAACTATTTTCGTTCAAGTTAGAATTAGACTCTGGTGCTTTCTCTTCCTGCCTTTAATTGTTCTGTAGAGATGCTGATGAGTGGTGCTCTTGCCTTTTGATCTTGAAGAAGCAGGATTTGGTGGCAGTTATAATGTTAGACTTTTTTAAACAGATAGTCGTCTGTTTGTGTCTCATCAGGAAGCAAGTGCAAGTTTGAATCTATAATGATCTTGGTGGTCAGTATCCTAGCTGCCTAATTGACTATCTCTCTGTGTGGCCTAGAGCAAATAATTAGAACAAACAAAACATGTCACACTTTTACCTCCAAGCCACCTGTTCCTGAGCCTCCCTAAGTCTTCTTGAACAGTTAGATGAAAGGAAAAACCTAAAATCTAAAAGGAAAAACCAATCAAGCCATTAGTTTGACAATTGCAGTTATCCACCCCTGTCTACAGAGTCCATGTAACCAATTTAAAAAATATGATTTAAAAAGTGTTCTTGTAGTTGCTTAACTAAAAGGTGGATTTCTCCAAAAAGCTTAGACATCAAAAGATATCTTAAGGATCAGTGAATGAAAGGTCATCATATATTCTGTAAAATCACATACTGAGGTCCTTCAGTGCCATGTGACTTATACACAGGATGCTCATTCAGTACAATTCTCTAAGCTGTTATGTATTCCAGAGAGAGGTGCATCCAAGCAGAGTACTATAGAGGTGAGTATTCTGAGAACAGGGTTGCTGGATGGATTTACAAAGCATGTGAACTCCTTACTCCTCGCTTGAAGAGCCACCCCTGTGAATAGGCATCCTAGATATCTTCCAGAAAGTGACAGTAACATAGCATCATGATGGAAGAAGAGCTTCGTGTCTCATCAAGAAGGCATGTAGACTGCAAATAACTGGCTGTTTGTGAATATGCTGTTATGAAACAATTGCTGAGTTCTTTTGTTGGCATCTGGGTTTCAGATGTGGCCATAGCATCATGGTGTTATTGCAAGGAGAAGGCTATAGGACACTTAAGTGTAGTGAGTGAAGCTCCTCAAAAATTCATGTCAACCCAAAATATCAAGTGTGATCTTATGTAAAATTACAGTCTTTTCAGCAAATGAGTGATAAGGTGAGACAGATTGAAATAGATGAGCACTTGTTCCAGCAATTTGTGTCCTCACGAGAGAAGCATATAGAAGGAAGGTCATGCAAAGATGAGGTAGTGATTATAATGGCGTAGTTTGGTATGAAATGCCCTGCACCTCCACCAAACTCATGTACTGCAGCTTCATTCTCAATGCAGTATTTCAAGGTGGGGTGTTGGGAAAGCAGGTGGATCACAAAGGGAGTGAGTGAGTGAGTGATTTAAGCTATGGATTAACCACTGATGGATTCCTAGTTTGACATCATGATTGGACAGTGATGAAAACTAGGTGGTGAGTCCTAGTTCTAGGAGGAAGTGTTAGTTCCACCAGGTGAGCATAAGACCTTTACCATAATTTAGAGACAAATTTAAAGCAAGCTTGATTTTTATTGGGGTGCACCAAAGAGCTGGC
Organism: Alexandromys fortis; assembly: GCF_014885135.2. NCBI lineage: Eukaryota > Metazoa > Chordata > Mammalia > Rodentia > Cricetidae > Alexandromys > Alexandromys fortis. The sequence goes on along the minus strand of NW_026068053.1, from coordinate 6,288,222 downwards.
CAGTGACTGCCTCAAAAGTTTGGTTAAAGAAAACAGCCATTTTGGGGGATCCTTTAAGGAATAAAATCACAAGTAGTCGCACAGCAGGTTTGCAGAAGAGAGATGATGGAACAATAAATAATTACAGAAATTAAAAAAAAACACCACGTGACTGTAATGTGATTAAGGAGAGTTAGAGTATTCTCAGTCACAGGCTGGGCCAGTCAGGTTTAGGAAACAGGCTCAAAAACAGTAACTCAGCTCTTAGAATAAATGGAATTTTTTTTTCCTATACAGCATAATGGCTCCTGTCTTCAAAAGGGAGTCAGGAGGGTGCCACAGATGTAGCTCCCTGAGTGCAGTCCCTAAAGACTTTATGTGATCCCTTACCTCCTGTCTACTACATAGTAAAGAGTTTTAAAGGCCCATGCCTTTCTACCATGGCATTTCTGCCTTATAACAAGTCTAAATGCAGAGAAAAGTGACTGGACTAAAATATCAGAATGCTTAAGCATTTATGATTAAGTATTTATATTCATTTTTAATTATCATTAGGTATTGGTCCACAAGGAGAGAGAGTATACTAATACATTGAAATGAAAAATTTATATGCCAAGGTTTTCTGGAAGTTTCAGATACCAGTTTCAGATAATAAGAAAGAGTTCTCCCCTAGGAAACTTCAGTAAGACCTTGGCCTGATCAACATGATATTCTTCTTTCTTTTCATTTTTTTGGGGGTGCAAGGCTTTATGTATTTAATCCAAGCTTTCCTTGAATTCTTGTGATGTAGTTGTGAATGACCTAGAATTCTGTTCTCTTGCTTCTATCTCCCTGGTGCTGGAATACAGGTGTGTATCCAGTTGACGATAAAGTCTGGGCTTCGTGCATGCTAGGCAGCCAACTAAGCCACACCAAAGCCCTAAACATGTTGGATTTCTAACTTTCCCCAGTGACAGTCTATCTATCTGTAGTTTTAAGAAAATGAGTTTGAGATGGTTTGCTATAACAGCTGTTAGAAACTAGAACAAGTTCTGTGAGTGTGATGAGTAAGAGTTTCTCAACAAAGATGATCACATCTCCGAGTCTACACATACTTACATAAATATTAAGCCATTGCCAGAATGGTGAGAATACTCCAGCCAACACAACAATGTTCCCATCAAAATAAAACCTACAACTTTTTCTTTGTGTTAAGAGAGTTATATCAGTTATAAGGTACATATTATCTTTCTGATCTTGTAATATAGAAAATCCAGCCCTTCAGACCTCACCTCTTATAGATAGATTTCTTTTTTTAGTCACCAGCAAGAATTCAGATAGCAACAAGAAAGAAAATACACACCACATCCACAAGGCAGAAACTAATTGGAGGGTGAACAACCACAGTCTTCTAATCAGCCATTTGCTGGTGTCCAGGGCTAACTCAAAGATGAACTGATAATACCTTACTGGATAAGCCCTTGTTCTGACAAATCATTCTAAAACTACAGAATTACACCAGGCTACTTCTATCAGTTAATATTGCTGAGTGGATACAGTATGGTTCTTAATTATAGCATTAAAATCTGTCTTTTGAAACACTTTTAAAACGTTCTTGTGTTTTCTAAGGAAAGAAGTACAGCAAAGATGGGGCCCCTATCTCAGAAGCTTTCTCTGGTTTCTGCTCTGGCTGCATTGTCTTCTGTTTTTTTTTTTTTTTCCCAGATATTTGGATACTTAGTTGTTTTTCCTCATTATTCTTAAGATGTGAAATGATGTATGGGAATAATTTTCCATAAACTGTACTCACTTGTTCTTTTTATAAATAGCAAAACAAAAAGGTATAGACAGTAACAGTAATAGAAAGAAAAATACTACTTTAAAAATTTTCATTACTCTTTCAAGAAAGACAAGTGCCATATTTAATATAGATTACTAAGAATCAATTATCTGAAAAATTTGATTATATATTCTTATTTTAAGAGGATGCCATTCCACATATCTCTCACTAAATGACCTTTCTCATTGCAACTTACATATTTCTACTGTTCTTTTATTAGGAGAAGTTATCAGGCCTTTCACAATTTGAAGGAAGCATCAGCTAGGGTCCATAGGAAAAGCAATGGCTTAGAAACCCTAATGAATGTTGATTCTCCCTGGCAACATCACTGCTAAGTCTGCCTGCCTATGCATAGAGGAAATGCAGATTTGAATAAGCACCCTAACACTCTTTTGAGAGAGTTCCAGGGTCTGCTACCTATCTGCTTCTATCCACTGTTTTATCATGCCCTCCCAGCAATGAACACAACCAATTAACTGTATGAAGATGGGGAAGTTTTTTGAGAAGAAATATCTCTATTGAATTTATTCAAAATGTACTTTTTTTGGTCATTGGTGTGTAAAAGGTGTGACTCTCTACCCTGGGACGTATGCAGAGATGTTACACATAATTTTCTTCTCTGAGTACTTATTATAAGATCAAAGAAGAAAGATAAACAGCAGAGTAATACAAATGAGATATACAGTAAAAGGTTACTAAGGAGACTGAGGGCACACCAATATCTATGAATAGCTGGACAAGACTGCAGATGGACAGAGTCTGACTACACATGTGCTGGAAGACATTTAGATAAAGCAGTAGAAGCAAACTTAATCTGAGGAAAAGGCTTTAAAGATCATTTTAGTTTAGCTCAATGTGGGGGCTTAGATTAATGCAGACAAATTGTAATAAATATATACACAACTTTAATGGAAAAATCAGACTCACAAAACCAAGGTTCCTGTGGAGCACAGGAAACAGGAAGAGGCACTCAGGCTTCTGCATGCCCAATTTATAAGTAAACACTCACCCGAGGCAAGCCCGCCCCCAGGGGCTGGCTTAACCCTACAGCTCAATGCAATATAGGACACTTGGATCATCACCCAAGCCACTTGACAGGAATTTTTGCCCCATCCTAAGGTCAGGTGGACTCTACTACAATTATAAAGAGCTAGAACACATGGTTCTCAGTAACATGTCCAAACGATTCTGGAGTCAGAGATTGGAAGTTCAGAAACTTCTGTCTTTGGAAAGTCCAAAAGGAAAGCAGACAGGCATTACCAGTAAAAAGCACAGGGGACATTTTACTATAGGAGCAATGATATCCAAAAACAGCTCAAACAATATCGACCAGGGATCGGCATGTTGCTTTGGTTCATCTGTCATTTCTTTTTCTCATTCTTGAAAACTTGAATGGCTTATTGTCTAAAGAAGTAAATATGAAAAGGAATATTGTGCAGTCTGTGAAAAGTGAGAGAGTGTTTAAGTGAATAAATAGTACACAGCTTTATAGAATTTCCAGAAATAGAAAAGCAACATCTTCAAAGGGCTGAAGAAGGCAAACGTACAGTAAGAACAGAACCATATTTCTTTCTTTATGATATTCTAACATGGAAAGAAGCCAGGTTATTCTCACAGTGATGTAGAGATCCAGGAAATATACTCATGCCATTTATAAAAGAATAGAACAAGTGTATAATGATACCAACTGAAACAAGCAAACAGGTCCATTTTTAGAAAAATGATTCTGAGCCCTGCTTGTAGGGCATTCATGTTGTTGAAGAAAGTGTGCATAGTATATTTCATTGCTATTAACATCATTATGTATACATCCTATTTAACCTTGTATTCTTCTTCTAGGTGGGCTTTGTCTCTATTTAATATCACCCATAATACAGAGCTGAGTTAGTATAATTTGGATTATCTTTGATGCACTACTTTTCCATATGTGTAATAATGATTTTCATGTAAGTATTATGCATTTGATTAAAATCCAAACCTTAAGTTCCTAACATTATTTTAAACAGAAGCTTTATCAGCCTTATAACCCCCCCCTTTATGACTTCTTCACAATTTATGCAAATAATTCCATGCTAGATGGATTCAGGTAAAGACTTGATCTTGATATTTATGACAACTTTATTTATCTTTTTGAAAAAAATCTTTTTCACTCCTCTATTTTGAGCCCTTTGTTTGTCTTTCACTGTCACCACATTAGGCCCCCAGTGGTGTAAATTGCAAGCCTGCATTCAACTCACCAGAATACTCAGTGTATGCTACTTGAGGAATTAACATCTAATGAACAAGAATGACAAGGCAGACCCAGAGGGCACCATTAAAGGATAGGGCTCAAACAACAGCTTTAGTAAGTCTTTTATATAAAGATCAACTTGGACTATTGTCCATTAATAAGGAAGGATTAGTACGGGTTTTATCTGTGCTTAAAATGAACACTTATAGGTTAAGCCTAAGAATTTGGTTACTTTCTTTGTATGAACACATAAAAGACACCATACCATAAAAGTAAGAAATGAATACATTTAACCTAATTTAAAAACTTAATTTAGGCTAGCAGTGTAGCCCATGCCTGTAATCACAGTGCTTCGGAGTCTGAGGCAGGAGAATCATGGTGAGTTCCAAGAAAGCCTGGAGTGCATAGCAAAATCCTATACCTCAAACATCAAATAAAGAAATGGACAAGTAAATGAACAAGACTATATTTACCATTTCTCTATTAAGCTCTGACTTTTGGCCTGGACAACCAAGGAACAATGACCATGACATTTTTCAGTTTAAAGAAACTTCTTGCCAAGTAGGAGAGACAATGAACAAAATTCACCACAGAAATACACCACACAAAATACACCACAGAAAGACACTGTTCAGTGCACTCTAGAAACATAACAGAGAGGAATTTAGATCCTATCTTCAGTGATGATAAAAGTATTCAGATTCAGTCACATGCTAATATGGTGCTTCACATACCAGGTAGAGGCCTCTCACCTCTGCCCTGTCCTTTCTAGTATAGAAACATAAAGAGCAAATGTAGGTTGGCAAACAGCTTATGTGTTCTGGCAATCTCCCATTAAGACTATGATGATAGTGGAAAGACAAAAGGCTCTTCTAAAACAAGAGGAGGTGAAGGAGCATAATCACAAAGTAAAATGTGAAATTCTAGAATGGAAAAAAGGAAATAACAGAAAAATTAAAGAAGTAAGTTTGTAGTAATGTATTTGTACTGGTTTCTTGAATCAATATTATGGGAAAGTCAGAGAAACTAGATGTGAGTTAAATGTATGTTAGAATTCTGTACTAAGTGTATGGACTTACTGTTAAAATTTTAATGAAATAAAGATGACAAATGCAGACAAAATCTGGTTTATGCTCAAAACCCGTAAGAAACTTCAAAGGTTTTTTTCTTCACACATAAAGAATGGAACAAACTGAATAAAACAAGAGTCCTTTGATATGTTAGAGAAATGAGGTCACAGGGCAAAGCACAGCTCCAAGGTTTAAAACATGTACATCTGAGTACAGAAAATTCTAACATATAAAAGCCACAACTTATACACAAATGGAATTATTCTTGGGGTCCAGTACTGGAGGTGGTAATTATTGATAATAATTGATAGATTTCAGAAGACTCTGAGTGGATAAGTATGAGCTTTAAAATCTCCAAGATGAAAACTCTGGCCATCCATGACCTCCAGAGAAACAGAACAAATGGATATGTGAGGGGAGATTTCTTAAATTATTTGGCAGACAAGAATAACTATTTCTCAACTATCTTTTTTAGCTTCCACTTAATTCTAATTTAACACAAAAACAAAGAAAAATAAAAAGATTTGCAGACTGAGTAATAATTGATATTTTATTGAAAAACATTTTATGCAATATATTCTGATTAAGATTTCTCCTCCCCTGGCCAGGCAGTGGTGGCGCACACCTTTAATCCCAGCACTCGGGAGGCAGAGGCAGGCGGATCTCTGTGAGTTCGAGACCAGCCTGGTCTACAGAGCTAGTTCCAGGACAGGCTCCAAAGCCACAGAGAAACCCTGTCTCGAAAAACCNCCAAACTCCTCTCAGATACTCTCCTCCGCTCCACCCACTCACTCTATCCCATAGCCTTTCTCTCTCTTTTTTTTTTTTTTTTGGAAAAAAAAGTGAACAAACAAACCAGAATTAGATAAAAGAAAAAACACAACAAACACACTTTCATGCATACATACACACAAACAGGACCCATAAAAACACAAAATTGGAAGCCATAGTATACAAGCAAAAAACCAGACTAATGTAAGAAAAAAGAAGTCTCCAAAAATACTATTGAGCTCACTTTGTCTTGTTCATCTATGATTAGGCATGGGACCTATCCTTAAATGTGGTTAATATATCTAGTGAGTTTGCACTGGAAAATACTAAATTTTCCTTTACAAGTAGGTGTCATTCACAGAAAGCTTCTTGATTAGAGGTATTCACTCAACACTGGAACAACATGCACACCCTGAAAATGATAGCACAGCCTCTGTCAGGTCACATCATCTTCAGCCCTGTCGTGTCTGGAGGATTGATGTGGGAGTGTCATATATCAATCTGTTGATTTCATTGGTTAATTAAATAAAGAAACTGCTTGCCCTGATAGGTTAAAACATAGGTGGGAGGAGTAAACAGGAGGAAGGAGAAGTGAGGTAAGACTCCTCAGACAGACGCGAGATAGCTCTGCTCTCAGAGACATACACGATGAAGCTCCCTCTGACTCAGGATGGACGTAGGCTAGAATCTTCCCGGTAAGCGCACCTTGGGGTGCTTACACACATTATTAGAAATGGGCTAATCCAGGTGCAAGAGTTAGCCGAGAAGAGGCTAGATATAATGGGCAAACAGTGTTTAAAAGAGTACAATTTGTGTGTTGTTATTTCAGCCATAAGCTAGCCATGCGGCCTGGGTGCTGGGGATGCAGCCCTGCTGCTCCTATTTCAACAGAGGATACTGTTTCCTTAGAGTCATCCATTTCTCCCCTGTAGCTAAAAATCTAACCTCCATATATAAGAGAAAATACAGTATTTCTTTTGGTGGTCTGGGTTACTCTATCCAGGATAATTTTTTCCAGCTTCATACAAATACATGGAGATTTCATAATTTAGGTTTCTTAACATCTAAATTATTAACATTCCATTGTGTAAATGTACCACATTTTTATTTTTATTTTTCATCACTTTATCAATGGATCTCTAGGCTGTTTCTGATTTCTAGCTATTATAAATAGAGCACTAATGAACATGGATAAGCAACCCTCTGTGTGGTAGAATGTAGAGTCCTTTGCATATATGCCCAAGAACAATAGAGTTGGCTCTTTTTATGTAGTCCCAGATTCCTAAGGAAACACTACACTGATTTCCACAGTGATTGTACAGATTGGGCTCCTACCAGCAATGGAGGAGTATTATGGGATAATCTTTTTGTATACTGTAAATATATGTCTCTGTCTAAGGTACTTTCTGATTTGTTTAATAAAAGCTAAGTGTCCAATAGCTAGACTGGAGAGGATAGGTGAGACTTCCAGAGAGAGAGAGAAACTCAGGAAGAATCCGAGATGTGGGGACTTTTATGAGCCAGACATAGAGTGAGTTAGACATGCAGAATGGATGAGAGGTAAAGAGCTAAATTTGTAGAATAAATTAAGAGCACTTGTTGGTCCATTCCAGAAGACCCAGGTTCAAGTCTCTAACTCCAGTTCCAGGGAATCTGGTACCTTCACACAGATACACATGCAGACAAAACACCAATGCACATAAAAATAAGTAAAAAATATTAAAAAAATTGTATCTATCCAAATAACGGTGTCCTTTGCCATGAAGAAACATTTCAGTTTTATTTTATTTTGAGGTCTCATTTACTAATTGTTGACCTTATTGCCTGCATTATCAGTGTCTTGTTCAGAAATTCTTTTTTCTGTGCCAATGAATTTAAGAATATTCTCAATTCTCTCTTCTATTAGATTCAGTGTATCTGGTAGTGTGTCCTGGTTCTTGATCCATTGGGAGTTAAGCTACTTTTCCTGGTGCTAGGTGTAGAATTATATGGATTCTTCTACATGCAGCCATACAGTTTTTACCAGCACAGTTTGTTGAAGGTGCTGTCTTTTTCCCAGTAGGTATGTTTTATTTATTTGTCAAAAGTAGCTGTCTACAGGAATGTGGACTTTTGTGTGGGTCTTCACTTTGATTTCATCGATCAACATGTCTGCATTTGTGCCAATACCATGCTGTTTTATTACGTTAACTCTGTAGTACAATTTGATATCTGGCATGTAGATACTTCAAGGACATCTTTTTTATTCATGATTAGTTTAGGTTTTGTGTTTTTTTGTTGTTGTTGTTTCCAGATGAAACTGTTTTTTTTCCAATTTCTGTAAAGTGCAGGGTGATGTGCAGCATAGTATCAATTGATAGCTTTTCTTGCTTCCTGGCTGCCAAGAGCTGGGCATCTTTCTTTTATCACATGTTCCCTACATTATGATTTCCAGAAACAACAGCCAAGGGACTACAGATTGAAAATGTTTGTATTAACATTTTAGATTGCTGTGATAAAGAACCTCCACCAAGGAGATTGATAGAAAGGAGGTGTTTAGGAGGGGCTTATGGCTCCAGAGGTTAAAGGGTCTGATGAGAACAAGTGGCACACGCAGTTGTAGGAACAGAACCCAAGATCGTCCATCTTGAACTGCAAGCAGAAAACAAAGAGAGGGAACTAAACTTTCCTGTGTCCTTTAGCTTCCTGAATCTTCCACCACTGACACACTTATTTCTACAAGGCTACACCTCCTATGCCTCACCAAAACCTGGCACCAACTGGGGACCAAGCATTCAAATGTCCCAGATTTGGGGAGCATTCTCATTAAAGCTACCATTCCTTCCCTCTTTTATTTTATTCTCTCAGGTATTTTGTCACAGCCACAATTTAAGTAAGATTTCTAACACAATGAAAAATAGCAGGTGAGTTCACAATTCAAAACACCCTATCATTGGCATTGCTATCCAAATAAATGGACTACTTAGATGTAAATCTAACAAAACATGTCTAAGATCTATTTGGAAAAAAAAAAGCTATGAGACTCTAATAAAAGTAGTCAGGAAAGCAAAATAAACAGAAAAAGTGATCATGCTGGTATGCCAGCTATTTCCTAGTTAAACTGTAACTGCAGATTTGATCAATACTAAAATCATATCTAATTTTTTAAAGGCATTCTAAATATGCCACACAAAGACACCTGGTTATTTATAGCAGCTTCTCTAAAGGAATGAATACATCACATGGCACTACCAGAGAATACAAAATTGCTTAGTCTTCAAAATATGTGAGCTACCATGATGAAAGAACATCAAAAGAAAAAAATAAACAGAAAAAATGCAATGCGCTATGGCTCCAAGTAGTCTTCTGGCAAAGACAGAACCATGGTGGCAGTGAAATTCTCGCAGTTGCTAGGGACTGTGGGAGTGAAGGGTGGGTTTGTGCTGCATATAACTTTTAAAAGAGAAAAACTATTTACTCTGGTATAATGATGGACTCATCCTTTAAACATTCTTTAAACCATTGACCATAGAACCAAGAGTGGATTTGATGCAAACCATGGATTTTGGATTCATCCAATGGAACGAACTTGGCATTCTGCTTACATTTTTCTGTAGTTTTGAGAGTGGAGTCTTCAATTTCTGGTTGCTTGCCATCTTACATCCCTTCCAATAATGAAGGTTGTAGAAAACCACAAGAAAATTAAAGGAATAGTGTTTGTCACATGAGAATGCCAATGCAGCAGGGAAAAGAAAGCTCAGACAGTAAACTAGAGACTCTGAGATCCTAGGCAGAAATAGGAAGGAAACTATGAGATTCTGAAGTGTCACCACTGTGTGCTAGGGACAGGTTTGCTTCCAATCCAGGGAAATTGCAGGTGTTGCAGTTCTGTGCCCTCAGCAGGCTTTGTAGCCATCCTAGAAAGTGCCAGGATACATTCCATCTCAAATTCTACTGGAGAATGTCAGGCCTTCAACAGACAACAGTCGTTGCAGAATTAGTGCAGAAAGCTGGTCACTGATGGGGACACAGAAACCAGAGGTCTTGAAGGCTCCAGTCGCGTGTGTCTAAAGCAGCAGGTGTTAGATAGAGACTAGAGTCACTTTCAGGACCAGAATCCCATCTATAGATTGAATACTGGATGCTGGAAGGCTAAGGCAGGAACAAGCTCTTTTGTCCTCAGCCACAGAGAGAGCCCAAAAGGCTGAGGAGCAGTAAGAACCTAAAGAAGCCTGTCAGAGGTAGAAGCCTCAGGTAAACTTCCCACAGGCATGGCTCCAGGGTGTCATGATGGCAATCTATTTTTTCTGAAGCATGTCTGGGAGCAGGGCCAAGGACCTGAAGTAGGAGCCTGCTAAGAATTTCACTCCAGCCAGACTCTGAAGTCTTCTTTTTTTTTTTTTTCCTCCAAGATCCCAGAGATCTTAAACTACAGAGCTTTCTAGGTGAAATTTGATTATCTGAATGTGTGTGGCTATAAATAATGTAGAAAATAAAGTAAATAAATTGTAAAATCATGAAGCAGTTGTCAACACAAGAGATGAAAGAGAAAGCCAGCCAAAACTTGAGGGAGTGCTTCATTTGGTTGACCACAGCTTTTCAGTCTGTTCCCTGCCAGCTAGTACTCTGGGCTGATTTCCATTGTTGGGAGTCTTATTTCAGGACACCAAATGAAAGGTCCAGTTTCCAGAAAAAGTCATCCAGTAGATCCCCAAATGCCATCAAATAGAGCCTGCTCTTCTTGTGCAACAGGCCAGCTGGATTTTATTATTATTCTCTTATATTTTACATGCATGTATATATGCATGTATGTGAATGAGTGTATGTATGTGTACGACATGTGTCCAAGTGCCCATGCAGTGGAGAAGGTTTCTTTCAGATCTCCTAGAACCAGAGTTATAGACAGCTGTGAGTCACCTTCAATAGGTACCAGAAACCAAACTTAAGGTCTTCTATAAGAGCAGCAAATGTTCTTAATTACTAAGCCATCTCTCCACTTTCAAAACCTCAACATCCACACTCTACTCTTCACCCTCCCCTATGCCCCACCCTTCACCAAACTGAGATTTTTGTCTGTCATTTCCCAAGTTTAATGAGCGAAACAATCCCACATCAGTTTGAATTCAAAGGAATATTTATTTTAGGGGAAAAACTTACAGAACACCGACAGCCAGGAAAGGAGTCTAGTCGCTGGAGCAAGAGCGGGAACCAAGAGAGAGAGCAGAGGGTTGCAACTCTTTTTAAAAAGCAATAGACCATGCCCTGTGGCTGGTATCTCAGTGGCTATTGGCTGAAGGAGCGGAAGGTGCTTCCGCAGCACAAGTTGCCTTGGCAACCTATTTTAGTCAGTGTTTTATTGCTGTGAAGAGACACCATGACCACACCAACTCTTACTGTATCTTACATTTAATTTAGGCTTGCCTATAGTTTCCGAGGATTAGTCCATTTTGGTGGAAAGCATGGTGGTAGGCAGGCAGACATGGTGCCTAAGAAGGAACCTAGATTTCCACATTTGGATCTTGAAGGCTAAGGCAGGAACAAGCTCAAGCTCTCTTTTCTTCAGCAACAAAGAGAGTCCTAGAGGCTGAAAAGCTGTAGGAAGAGACACTGGGCATGACTTCGGCATTTGAAAACCCCAAATCCCACTCCCAATAGCACGCTTCCTGCTATAAGGCCACACCAATCCAACAAAGCATACCTACTACTCCCTGTCAAGTATTGCCACCTACTAATGATCAAGCGTTCAAATATATGAGTCTACTGAGGCCATTCCTTTTCAAACCACCACACAGGGAAGTGACACCCAACCATCAGAAGGTCAGCATCTTCATTAGTTAATTGCAGGTGCCCAGCCACTCAAGTGCAGTAGCAAATGATCACACATGAGTTTTGCTGGTACCCTTCCTGAATGCTTATGTGGGAATAAAGGGTAAATGGAACATCTCTCAATAATCTGTTTAATTCGGAATTGAACTTTTCTAAAAATATTTGATTATTTGTAAAGAAAGGGGTTATGGAAAGTGATTTTTTAAAGTATATGATAATAAGGTTGCTTTATAGTGAGAATTGACTAGATCTTCCAAGAAATTCTTAGTGGCAAACTTCACCAAGGAGATAAATTTTGAGCTGACACTGACACCTGAGGAGGACAGAAAAAGACACAGAGCAGGGTGGTGTGAGAGCAGTATATGCTGGGCAGACCTGGAGGAGGTTGTGGTGTAATCTCACAGGCTATGCTAACCAGAGAATCACAGTGCAAGCTGCATATGAGTTTTAAGGTTTTAGTTGCTATTTTATTGTTGTGATAAGACAGAATAACCAATGAAACTTATAAACGAGTTTATTCTATTTAGGCGTCTGGGTTGAGTTCATAACCATCATGATGAGGAGTGTGGCAGCCAGGATAGGCATGGTACTGGAGCAGGACTCATGTCTGATTCACAAACAAAGGGCAGAAAGAGAGCTGGCTGGGAATGACATTGGTTTTTGAAACCTCAAAGTCAACCTTAGTGACACACCTCCTCTAGCAAGAACACACTTACTCCAACAAGAACATACTTCATTCAACAATTTCATACCTTCTAATCCTTCCCCAACAGTTCTTGAAACTGGGAAACAAGTACTAACATATGTGAATCTATGAAGGCATTATCATTCAGACCATCACAGGAGCCCAGACAATATCTTCATTTTCTTTGAAAATTAAAAAGAGTAAAAAGAGCTTTTTGGTCTATGAAAAAAATGTTTCAGTAGATAATTTTAATATATTTTCAGTATGGAAGCATGATACTATTGTTTGAATACCTCCAATGTTTGTTTTAAAAAGTGTACATGTGCCCTCAGAGGCCATAAGATAGTGTCAATTGCTCTGAAGCTGGAGTTACAGACGGTTTTGAGGCACAAATGTGAGGGCTTGGATCCAAACTCAAATTGTTTGGAAGAACAGCAGGTGCTCTTAAACACGGAAACATTTCTTCAATCACCTATGCTCATTTTTAAAATTTATTCTAACTCTTTATAACACCATCTTAAAAATGTAGAGATATTTAAGGATTTAAAATTGCATTAATATGTGAGTAATTTTCTTGATTTAAACTAACTTATGTGCAATTTATTAATCAATAAACACTAACACATTGAATGTGCATAAATTAAGGGAAGCATTTAAATAAGTTTACATAACTTAAACTTTCAATTTTCATATTAAGGTACAGAAAGCTGATATTACCCAAGTTTATGTAACTTTCTTCCTTTTATACATTTTGTGCTACTCATACCTACTCCTAAGCTGTGGTATAAAGGTATTTAATGTCCAGAGCATATGTGTGGGAAAGGAAAATTTTCTACATTGTCACTGACTTTATGTTACATTTTGTAATCTTTCTTTTTCTTTCTTTCTTTCTTTCTTTCTTTCTTTCTTTCTTTCTTTCTTTCTTTCTTTCTTTCTAAGGACAACACTATTTTTAAAGAGAATTAAGATTTTCACAATACAAACTAAGAAATAATAAAAGACCTCTAAATCAAAATGAATAGAAATAGTTAAATATGTAGAAATGTCCAAAATCACAGAAACCTATCCCTGATCGGAAGAGGACGTGAATCTGGAAGTCAGCCAGAACAGCTACTCCTAACTAAGAGTCAGGAGCTAAATATTCCACATAAATAGCCTGCCAATTATGACTATTGGGTTTTAAATGTGGCAAGACAAACATTTTTATTTTGTTTTGTTGTGGGTTTTGTTTGTTTTTATTTTTGATTGTTTTGTTATTGTTGTTTTGTTTTGTTTTTTTGTGACAGGAGTCTCTCTATAGCTTTGGAGTCTGTCCTGGAACTTGGTCTTGAACTCACAGAGACCTGTCTACCTCTGCTTCCCAAGAACTGGAATTAAACCTATGTGCTACCACCACCTAATAGCAAGACAATTTTTACTGTGATTCTGTAAAGAAGACTGTTTAAAGACCAGACCTAATTTTAGGAAACAGCAAGTTCTATCATTCAAATGCTTGTACCTGCCTCTCTTCTAAGCAGGAGGCCTCTGCAGGGAATTCCTTATCAGAGGAGAAAGGCATTTTCTCATTCCCTGTTCTGGAGGAGAAGGACAAGGAAAGGAGTGAGACAGACATTTCTGTGCTAGATTTTTTCTCGACACCAAGGAGCCACACTTGAAGTAGCATGTCCTGGTCCTCTCAATGCCAGTTCAGTAAAGCACGGATAAAGAAATGTACAAGTCTAAGAGCATATGGCCAAGATCAAGAGATCCACAAAAGCTATCTAGTGGCCTCGGAGAAATGCTTCATCAGTGGAACAGATGTGGGCTAGAATGTCCTGCTGGGAGACAATAGCCATGACATTGCTATGTTCTATCATATCCTCCCTTTATGAATATGTTAACATTTCACTTTATGAAATACGGAGCTATACATTCCAGAAGAAAAGTCTGCATCATTGTGCATGGGTAGGTTCAATGGCTTCTCTGGCTTGTTTCCCAAGCTTTCATTATTTTAAAATAATTTTCCATACTTCTCTCATATCCACAACTTTGGTTCATCCTTATTTTGCCATATGAAAACCAACCTCAGTGATGGTTAAGAATATTTCAGATAGATGGGAAATTATAAAAGGCTTTTATGGGTTTCTCCATTGCCTCTGAAACTTCATATACATGTACACATACACACACACACACACACACACACACACACACACACACACACACCACGCTCCCAAGCAGTAGTAGCACTGCAAGGAAGGTTTTTATACTAGAACAAACTGAACATATAAATACTGGGAACCTTAACCTCATTCACTATTTCTTCTTTCCTAACTGTGAGCAATGTTAGATGGCCAATGAAATAAATAAATATGGCAGCTTGTAAACAACAAACATTTTTTTTTTTCTTTCTTGGTTCTGGAAGCTGGCACGATCAATACCTGGAAGACTGTGTGGTTGATGTCCTTTTTCTTGTTTGATGGACACTACCTTGCATACTGCATCCTTAGGTGTAGGGAAGGGCACATAATCTCACACAGGCCTCTTTCCTGTGAGGGCTTTGTGCATTTGTAAGGGCCTTCATTCTACTCCTCAGAGTTTCTAATAGATAAATAACAAATTCACATTTATCTAGGGCTGCAAAAAATCTCCTGGAAGTATTTTTAAAACTGTCAGTTATCCTCTAGTCACCAACTTTTTAAGTTATTTTTACTCAGTTGGCCTCATAGACACTGACATGAAGACTGATAGGGTCCTGACACAGTAAGTGCAGAAGCAAACGAGATGACATCATTCCCAGGTTCTTATCTAGAACTCTCAAACTTGCCTGAACATTCCTATCTTATGTGACTGTCATGAATATATGACAATACCACAGATGCCAGTACCTGTTTCAAGTCCACCACACAAGGAAGCATCTCTTCACAGTGTGTGTGAGAAACGCAGAGACTCATGGATGCTTGGTATACCAAGAACTGAGCATTTATTGCTCAGCCATAAACCAGACTTTTATTGCACACCTTCTAAAATTTAGAAAACAATGTGAAAATGAGAAAGTAAGGAACATAAAAGTCCAAAGATAGAAGAATTGTGAGACAAAGTCTTCAGCATCAGCCGCTGCCTACAATGAGAATGCAGAAACTGGACCTGTCACTAGTCAGTCACAGGCTGTAGTAATCGGAGCAGTGGCAGGGCTGCGTCCCCAGCACCCCAGCTGCCTGGCTAGCTTATACCCGAAATAACAACACACAAACTGTATTCTTTTAAACACTGCTTGCCCATTATATCCAGCCTCTTCTCGGCTAACTCTCGCACCTGAACTAGCCCATTTCTAATAATCTTTGTAAGCACCCCAAGGTGCCCTTACCAGGAAGATTCTAGCCTACGTCCATCCTGGGTCGGAGCTTCATCGTGTGTGCCTGCCTCAGAGAGCAGAGCTGTTGAGTCTGAGCTCACTTCCTCTTCCTCCCAGCATCCTGTTCTGTTTACTCCTCCCACCTATGTTTTAACCTATCAGGGCAAGCAGTTTCTTTATTTAATTAACCAATGACCTTCCTCCATCAACAGGCCAGTCATGGAGGAGCATGTCTTCAATCCCAATATTCTGGACTTAGGGCAGACAGATCTCTGAGTTCAAGGCCATTCTGGTAAACAGAAAGAGTTCCAGGACAGTTAAGGATATACAGAGAAACCCTGTCTTGATACAAGCAAGGTAACAAAAAAGAGATAACCACAACAGATCTAGGAGGGACCGACATACTCTTTCCCCTACATGCTGAACTATGTGCTACTGACTGATTATGTAAAAAGGGCCAACATTGTACTGAAAGATAAGCCCACCATGCTTTGATGGATAGTCCCCAAAATAGAGTTGGATCTTGTTAAACTCGGTGGCTCACCAAACAAAAACAAATGAATGTTGGACAGGGACTTACAGAGCAGAGTGGATTACTAGTGGTTGGAAAGATATAGAAGAGAACAGAGGGTGATAGTGACATTAATTAGTATGTTACATATGGTCAAGGATCAAATATAATGAACATTATTATAAAGATTGCTAAGTTAGTAAGGGTACTTGCTGCCAAACCATACAACCTTACTTCAATACCTATACATGGTAGGAAGAGAAACCAACTGACCAGCTGTCCTCTGAGTTTCACACTTGGCCTAGGGAACAATTGTGCATCCTCCCCATCCAACTCCCACACAAAAGTTTAATGAATTTATTTTTTCTTTTAAAAATTTATTACAATATATTTTATCATATTCTTTCATCCTTCTCTAAGTCTGCCCATGATTTTGCCACCTACCTATACAGTCAGCTACATGCTTGTTTGATCTCCCATACTTTCTCTCTTTTTTTCTCCTCCCAATGGAGGGAAAACTAAAAATAAAACCACACAACAAAAATCAAAAACATAATCCAGAGTACCCAAACAAACAAAAAGCATGCACACAAGAATCGTTGAGTCCATTTGCCTTTGGCCAGCTATTCTTGGGCATGTGGTCTACCAGAGTGTAGTTCATATACCTAGTAACACCTCACTGGAGCTAGCTGATTCTTCTCTTCCCAGAAGGCATCAATTACAAATAGCTTCTTGATTAAGGGTGGGACATTGCTTCCATGCCCTCTTCTCAAGGTTATGATTATTTTCTGCTTTACAGTTGTGCAGGTCTTATGTATGCTGTCACAGACATGGTTGTCATATTTCATTCCCACTGTGTCTACATGATGCTTGCTCCTTGAAGTCATTTACCATCTCTGTCTCTCAAAGTTTTTCTACCTCCTTTTCCATATGGGTTCCTGAACCTCTAGGAGGGGTCTTTGATGGAGACATCCCATTTAATACTTACACTGTAAATTTTCTCACTTTCTGTACATTGTACCATTGTAAGCTTCTTTCTAAATTACAACCTACTGAAAGAAGCTTCTCCAATGAAGGTGCTCTTATCTATGGGTATAGCGATATATCATTAGGAGTCATTATATTGCTATGTTCCTTTAGCAAAACAATAGGTGTAATATTTCCTCTAGTCTGTAAATTATCAGGTTTGTTCATTTTAAGAGTGAATAAATATACTTTTTCAAAAGACTTTCATTATTAGTTATTCCTCCCCATATTGCCCCATTTATCCTACCATCCACTCCCCTTTTAATCTTCCTATTATAATTTCCCCTTTATCTTTTTATAACATTGTATTTCTCCTTCCTTAGAAGACCCATCTTCCCCACTGGTCTCTTACTAGCTGCTTAACATCTGTGGTTATTCAGAGTGAAACATAGATATCTACAATTTAAAAGTTTACATCCACATGTAAGAGAAAACTTTTTTTTCTTATTTGTCTTTGGGGTATGGCTTATCTCACTCAGGATGATTATTTCTGGATCCATCCATTAATTTTCAAATTTTATAATTTCATTTCTCTTAAACTTCTGAACAGTGTTCTATTATGCGAATGTACTGTCTTTTCATTAGCCATTCACTGGTTGATTGACATTAATCCAAGTTGTTTCCAAGTTCTGCATATTACAAATAGAACAGTCATGAACATAAGTGAGAAAGGGTCTCTGGAGTATGATTTAGATTCCTTTGCATATACCCTCAAGAGTTATGAGCTGCGTTTTGAGGTATATATAGTCCTGGTTTCCCAAGCAAGCAACACACTGATTTCCATAGTAGTTTTACAAGTTTGCACTACCACCACAAATGAATAAGTGTTCCCCTTACTCCATATCCTCACTAGCGTGAATTCTCATTTGTTGTATTGATCTTGGCCATTGTAACTAGAATAAGATGAAGTATCAAAGTAGTTTTAATTTCCACTTCCTTGATAAAGAAGGATCGTGAACATTAAGTTCTCAGCCATTTCTGTTCTGTATTTTGAGAACTCTGTTTCATATTCTATTCTCAATTGTATTATTTGTATGCTTGTTGCTTGTTATTTTTAGCTATTTTTATATTGTAGCTACTGACCCTTTGTCAGATATAAAGATCTTTTTCCACTCTGTATGCTCCTATTGTGTCCTTTGACATATAGAAGCTTTTTAGCTTCTTGAAATCCAATTTATTAATTATTGGACTTAATGCCTGTGCTACCCATGTCCTTTTCAAAAACCCCTCTGTCAAGGAGTTCAAACCTATTTCCTACTTTGTCTTCTATCAAAATAAGGTACTTTGTTTTTAAGTATCCATGAAACTAATACATGAGCCTTGGATAATGAGCCTCGGTTTCTTTAAAATAGATTTTTTTCTTTTTATTGCTGTTTTTTGCCATTGTATTTGTTTCTTTAACTTGTGAAATGAAGATCTGAAATTTTCCAAGTGATTTTATAAATAGGAAAACGGGGGGCGGGGAGTAATGGAGGTTAAAACAAGTACATCGCGTGTGATAGACAACTTTAAATAACTTACATACATGTGCTGACCACACAGTTTAAACTCAGTTTTTACATTAGTAAGTAAGGAGTTGGAGAGAAAAGACTATTCCATTAAGAACTGCTGCTATAACTCAGTTCCCATAGCCCTGTAGGTGGAGTCGAATGCAGGAGGGAAGAACAGACTGTGGAAGCCCTGAAAGAGGTGCGGGAAGGATTCCATTCTTTACAATCTGTAAAGAGCTCTTTTGCTGAGCATGGGAAGTGCTGTTATGCCAGAACTGAGCAGAAGACAAGATAAGAAAGATTCGGGAACTATAGTTAGAATCACTGTTTCCTCTATTAGCAATCACTTTGAGAAGATTTAAAAATTTTCCTGAAAACAAATGATAAAAAAAAGTTATTATAAAGGGGGCAGTCCCCACAAGAACTGAGCTGCACCCATTCCAGACACAATACTAGATGAATGGCAGATTCCCAACATGATTTTACTACTGCTTTCTTGGAACTGTCACCACTGTCAGCACAAGATATTCCAGGAAGCTACTGCCAATAAAAGTGAAATGAACTGCTAAGCAGAGACCTTTGGGATGCTGAGCAAATCCAACTGACAAGGGGTAATATTGGAAACTGCCAATGTATTGCTTCTCTGAGCCATTGGCAAGGTCCCCTATAAAATGGGACAACATTTGGAAGGTTTCCCCCACCACACCATGATGGTTTGACACTAAAGCTACCTGTTTCTGTCTGGCCTCTCCTATTTAATCTTAAGTGACACTGAGTTTCTTGAATAATATTAAAAATTCAAGGTAAATGTTATAAACTGTGTACTTCCATACATTCAACCATATATTCCTCTTCATTCATCAAATATGTGTGGTGCCCTGCACAATAATAGAACATTTTCTGGCTGCTATAGATAGACTGAAATGTAGTTTGTGTATCTCATTGCATAAAATCAGAAGAAAAATTATACACAGATATAAAGTTGTTTTAAAAATTGAGAGTAAACTAACAGTAATAATTTACTGTGAGATGTGTAAATGCTGAGTTGATAAATAGATGCCTATTATTATAAAATCTTACTGGTGAAATCTAGGGGATAAATATCCAGGAATCTATTGCAAAAAAAAAAGTTATCATGAATCAAACCTCTTCTTAATAAATATTTAATAAAGATAAAGTATTTTCTCACTCATCCTTTCCTGGTTTATACTCCAATTCATGGCAGGATTACTGAAATGCTATTTTATAATCTTCAAACACTTGGTTTGATGAATGCTTGGTTCTCACATTTCATGATGGAAATGAATGCATTTTCACTAATAGAAAGACATATGTTCAGCCCTTAGGTAGTGTGTAGGAAAAAAAAAATGTGATATTGCAGGGTTTCTTGTCACTTCTCTATAGCTGTCAGCCTGTCAGTTCCACACCCCAGGTGCTCAGAACACTATAATTGCTGGAGTTCTCTGCTGAGGGCACACACAGCGCCTATAGAGCTGACCTTCTATAAAAGTCATAGAATTCTGCTACCATGAAAATAAAAGAACAACTAAAAGGTTCTAAAATGATACATACATCAGTTGCACAGGTAATCTGATCTCACTGTTCCCTTAATGTGGAGATGTTTTCATTTGTAGGGGTCCAATGCTAGCCCAGACCATAAATTATTTCTCTTGACCAGACCCCAAAATAAACTATCTCTCTGGACTGGCGTGGAGGTGTGGGAATAAAGACTCACATGGCTCTATCAGGAGGGAGATTCTCAGTGATCCCTCATGAAATCCTGAGTTCACATCCTAAAGTATTCCTCCTGCTTTATTCTCCAAACAGTCTCTATACTAAAACTTAGCTGAGGGGAAATACATTAGCATTTTGTTTCCTAGGTAACCAAGTGAATGGCTTTTAATCACATCCACAACTACCTGTCTGCTCTGTATGCTAGCTGTCACGTAGGCTTAAATCAGTATATCTATCAGGAATCCTTCAAATTACAAAGAAAGGAGCAAAACAACATCCTGACCCTTTGTTAGGGCAGCTACAGCCTGTCTGGAAGGTTACGTGACCACCTCAGATGGGGCCTATGGCTTTAGAGACTGGCTGCCACACCATATAGAAATATGGGCCTACAATCAATATTAAAGTCCTACTTCGTGACCCAGTTTGTGGACTAAAGAACCTTGGCTTTCATATAGTCAAAATAGATGCCATATGACAATTTCAATTCCCAAAGGATATTCTCAGTAGAATTACTTGAACTGTGTTTTGATTTCTTTTTTGGATGGCAAATATGTGCAATTGATGTAGAATGTACTGCTTTGATTTATATAAATATTAGGTGATAGTCATTAGCAGAGAATGATGTTGGTGTGGAATTCATTATTCCTTTATCCTTAAAACATGGTGTGTAGTAAGCATTCCAAATTTACCCTATTATTCCCCTGGTCTGTCACTTCTCAGGACCTCTGATAATCTCCTTCACAGCTTCCTCCTTTCCCTGTTCTCACTCAAGGTGATCATATATATTTCCATGGATATAATGATCTAAACACTTTCTGTTTTCTAGTTTCATGTTTCTTGTCTTTCAGAGTGATGAACTGAATATTTTACAGATATCTTAGACCTAATATGTTGAAAACAAAACCCTTGGGTTTTCCAAAAAAATCTGTTTTCCCTGGAGTCTTCTTCCCATATATTCAGAGCACCTTCAGGCTCACAGATACTCAGGCCATTGCCCCTAGAATGTTCCCTGACTTCTTTATTTTTGCCGACCCCACATTGACCAACCAATCTGACAGTCCTGGTTTCTCTATATATCAGAAGTCTGATCAGTGTGCAGCAACACACACTTAGTTTCATTAAAACTATCTTGGGCTGAATTATTATGATTTTTCACTTTAATAATAGTAAGCTTCCAAAATGAGTTACTTGTTTCTTCTCTGTCTCTCTTGCCTTTTCATGACTCAACAATTGAAACTGTCTTGATAAATAAGAGTAAAAGTATGTCACTCTTATGCTCAAAATATTCTAGTTTTTAGAATGTGGTCCAAGAAAGGAGTCATGTGAAATTTCTGAGTGCCTGTGAGAAGAATCCAAGAAACAAAGACAAGAGTCCTGCAACCTCAGTTTGTTCAAGAACAGAAGATAATTTCCTATCCCTCCCAGGTGTTGTAAAATGGAGTGAGTTCATTTCAGATTATTCATTACAACAGGCTATCATTATTATATGCCCCCATAGAAAACATGGTTTTGCCATGTGTGGCTTGCTCAACACATGTGCAGTTTGCCCTTGTGATATGGGAGTGTCATATATCAATCTGTTGATTTCATTGGTTAATTAAATAAAGAAACTGCTTGCCCTGATAGGTTAAAACATAGGTGGGAGGAGTAAACAGGAGGAAGAGGAAGTGAGGTAAGACTCCTCCGACCCAAGATGGACATAGGTTAGAATCTTCCCAGTAAGCGCACCTTGGGGTGCTTACACACATTATTAGAAATGGGTTAGTCCAGGTGCGAGAATTAGCCTAGAAGAGGCTAGATAGAAATGGGTCAAGCAGTGCTTAAACTAATACAGTTTGTTGTTATTCCGGGCATAAGCTAGCCAGGCGGCTGGGGTGCTGGGGACGCAGCCTCACCGCTCCTTATTTCAACACCCTTGCAATTCTACACTTTACTCAAGTCACTATTAACTGCCCAGAGTATAAATTGCTTGATATTCTGAATAAAGTTGGCTACTGCATGAGACATTAGTCCACATCATTTATCAATTCTATTCTCCTAGGTTCCACCACCATGTAGAAAAGTAAACACTAATGACAATTAGGTTTTTTTTTATAATGCTCGAAAAAAGTGGGACATAAATTTTTTAGCATGTTTTCATTTAATGTCTTATGAGCCTTCTTCTCACTTCCACCTACATGAAACACTGTGTTGTTTCCAGTATTCATGTTATGTGTCCTAATTGCATACTTACTGTTTTCTGTTCCTGGCTGTTGCTCACATGCTTCACTCCATCACCTTCAGCTGTGACACAAACATCTTCCCTAGTTATTCTGCAGAAATTTGCTTGTATCTCTGCATCTCATCTCTACCCAAATTCTTTTTAACCTGTTTACTTTATTTTTGCCTACAGTGTTCATCTACAACTTCAGTCAATTTTTGTCTATTTTATTCACTTATTTCCTCAACCTAGAAAAAGAGTCATACATGTGTGTGCATGTATCAATAGATAGATAGATAGATAGATAGATAGATAGATAGATAGATAGATAGACAGATAGATATAGTATTGTATTATACAACTATACAGGAGCACAGATGTCTCTTCTTATTTCTACGTGGTCAAAACTAACATTTCATTCAGTTCTTTACTGTTCTTTAAGAGACAAAACTGGCAAGGAGTAGGAAGATGGTCACACACATACCTGGAGTGTATATATTTGTTTTTCTTTTGATTTTTGATACCACTGACTACAGTATATCTTACTTATCTCTCCAAATAAATATTTGCCTTTTTTCCTTTCATTGTAATCTTAACCTACCAAATACAACTCCAAATTTTCCAGATAATGAACTTTACTTTGTCACTATCTTAAAATGATGTACAAAAATGCAATGGTCAGAACACTTAGTAAACATAAATAACTTTGAGTGGAAGAAGCTAGTTCATAACAAAAAGCTTCAGCCACACATCTTTGCTACCAGATGGTGTTAGAAAATAAAAGCAAGTCTTGCACAACATAATTACACTGTGTATTGATAATATCACCAATATAACACTTTTATGAACAGTAGGCACAGTGCTAAAGCCTCTGTGTAGTTCAAAAAAGATATGCCAATCAACACCTTCCATAAGGAATAGTCAAAAGTGGGTACCTTATGCAAGATACATTTTAGGTGTAGAATTAGGGCCATCCTAGGAAGAGGATTATGTGACTCTAACAAGTCCTTGACCTGAGAGCTGAACTACAGAACAGAGGAGAAAGTTTTATTTTTCCTTAGTGCGGAGCTGTATTTAAAGAGAAGACAGTCTGCTTAGTTTTCAGTAAAGTTAATAGCTAAGTAGCCACACTGCACTGATAACATGTTATCATTAGTTTTTTCTTATATTCATATATCCTGCTACTTACCTGTGGTATTCCAAATTATCACAAAGGCAATGTAACACCCAGAAGGGAGTTTTAAAAAAAGCTGACTAAATGTAACCATATAGATTCATTTCTTTACATTTGAAATTCCTACAGTTTTAGTCCAAAGGCATCTGGAATTCTACTTGTAGTCTTGAAACAAATTTTATGAAGAATGAAGGACTGAAATGTAATTACGTGCATACAAGGATTTTCAGAATGGAAAAAAGAGAAACTCTCATATAGATCATTATGATTGCATTTGAGAAAACAGACATTTAATTATATTTGAAAGATCAGAAAAAACGATGTTGGAAAATTTGTCCTGAAATCCAAAATGACATTGAGGTAAGCAAATTCTGGAATCCAGAACTTTGTTTCTGTTTCCTGCTGTATTTGCCCCCAAACTCATTAGGAGTGGACATGTTCTCACTATTCTCACAATTCTATCTCTGAAAGCCTTTAATATGTGCTTCTTTGCTGGGCAATTAATCAGTGACATCAAAACTAAGAAGCAGCCGACATATAACAAACAATAAGCGGTCCCTGGTTGGTGAATGTGACATGTCATGCTAAGAGTGCCTCAGTCAGCCACTCCTCTTTCTAAAACTAGGTGACATACAGTTTGCTGAGGAACATGAGGTTGAGAACTATGAGTTGTGGAAGTGGTAATAAAAAGAAGGGACATGGTAAAAAACAAGAGGATCCTACTATTGATGTTTCAGAACCACACTAGTGGCCCATAAATCTACCTCCACATGCTGATTACTGAGACAAGGTCCATAAAATACCTTGAAGACTGGATTTGGTCTACAAAAACTCCTCTACTAGACCATCCCCAAGTAGCAAAAGTGTAAAAAGTGAATTACAATTACCCACTGTCTAATAACTGTGATCACAAATATTTGCATCTGTGTCTTAACTCCTAGAAACCCAAGTCCAAACCTCAGGCCCTCTGAGGAGTATTTTTGTGAACTTCCCATGGCTCAGTTATACAAATTGATATGCTATGTCAGAGGATGAGGCTGCCCACATCGCTGCATTGTTGTAGTACACTTGAGGAGGAACAACTGAAACATTCTTGACTTGAGATTTATCAGGCATGTTCTACTTATAACCTATATCTTTAAGGTATACATTGTCTTTATTATACAAAAATATGAAACTGAAATGTATTATTTGGAGAGTTCAGCACATATAAGGAACTAGGTTCAATCTCAAAACTGAAAGAAAATTGTATTATTTTACCGAAAGTTTCATAACTAGTAAAGTGGGACCAGTGTTAGTTCTGCAGCCTTCTTCCACCTGAAGCTTGTATTTGTTTTCTGTTTGTTTGTTTGGTTAGTTTTTTCCTTTTCCAACTCATATCTCACCAAGCAGACCAAGCCTGGAATTTGATGTCTAATTCAGACCTAAATTCACAATCCTTCTGATCTCAGCAACTCTGGTATTGTGATTATAGATAGTGCTACAACTCTTGGTTTGAAATTGGTTCATCATTAATGAGGAATGCTAAACAGTTACTTATCAATCAGCCCCTCTTGTATGTCCCAGCCATTCAGATTTGACTTTCTAATGTATCTCTACAATAAGCAAAAAAATAAATTTTTGTGAGTCACCTTTTTCTCAATTTTCAGCAGCTGACAAACAAAAGGTGTTTTACTCAAACATCATCTCTTTTTATTCTGCATAATTTCCCAACTTAGAAATTAACCAGATAGCAGAAAAATATGTGCATTTATATGTATTCAAGGCATGAAGGCACATTTTTATTAGTCATTAGAATTGTAAAGTTTTCTTCTATGTATCAACTAGTGTCCCTTTGAGTCATCTAGATAAAGTCATACCAATAGCACTAACAGGACTCATGACTTGCTGAGTAAATCTGGTAGCACTGAGTACAGATTGGAACCGCAGGATAACAATACTCACAGAGCAAGATTTAAAGAAAGTATCAATTCCTGATTCGGACCTTGAGATTTCTGTCCGGTGCTCCAATGTGGGTCTCTGTCTCTGTCTCCTTTCATCGCCTGATGAAGGTTAATATTCAGGAGGATGCCTATAGGTTTTTCTTTGTGTTCTCCTTATTTAGCTTCTCTAGAATCACTAATTATAGGCTCAATNTAGGTTTTTCTTTGGGTTCTCCTTATTTAGCTTCTCTAGAATCACTAATTATAGGCTCAATGTCCTTTGTTTATGGCTAGAAACCAAATATGAATGAGTACATCCCAGAGCACGAGCAAGGAACTCAGGAACGCAAGGGGTGCACCCACACACTGAGACAATAAGGATGTTCTATTGGGAACTCACCAAGGCCAGCTGGCCTGGGTCTGAAAAACCCTGGATAAAACCGGACTCGCTGAACATAGCGGACAATGAGGACTGCTGAGACCTCAAGAACAATGGCACTAGGTTTTTGATCCTACTGCACGTACTGGCTTTGTGGAAGACTAGGCAGTTTGGATGCTCACCTTACTAGACCTGAATGGAGGAGGGTGGTCCTTGGACTTTCCACAGGGCAGGGAACCCTGATTGCTCTTTGGGCTGACAAGGGAAGGGGGCTTGATTGGGGGAGGGGGAGGGAAATGGGAGGCGGTGGCGGGGAAGAGACAGAAATCTTTAATAAATGAATAAATTTATAAAAAAAAAAGAAAGAAAGAATCAACTTCTTCATCACTGTACTTTGCTGTAGGAAATCCTACAGCCTAGCCTTTAAGTTAACTGCCCACATGGGCATGGCCAGTTATACTATAAATGCTGATGGAAAGCAGGAGCTCTCTCTCGTCTGGCTGCGAGATTCGGTCCCTGTTCCCTGTTCGAGCAGAGGACTGTGGTCTGTGAGTCGACCTCTAAATAAATAACACTTCATTATACTCAATTCTGAGCTGGTGTAGGATTTCTTTTTACCATTTGTCTTCAACTGGAGCCCCACATGGATCCGAACTCCACACCTAGTGGGTGGATAGGCATAAGGGCCCAAATGGTCTACAGCCCAGATGGTCACCCACACTTGCCGGCTTGGCTTGCTTTCATCTACTAAGTGTGTGTGTGTGTGTGTGTGTGTGTGTGTGTGTGTGTGTGTGTTTTAAACTCTTGCAACAGCAGAGCTAAGTGCACATGATGACCTGGAAATTTTCAAGCTTGCACACATCCCTCCACCCAACAGTTGCATTCCCTGATGCTTCTGGTGTGTGCACCCTGCTCCTAATTTCTGGAATCCTTGCTCTGTATATGGAATTGATTTAATTGCTTCAAAATTATTAAACAAATTTCTCAATATTTAACCAGCACCAAGGCATAAAACCAAACAGCACAGGTCTGTTTGTGGCCCCACTGTTTGTGCTGCTGGTGGCTACTCTGCAACTATAACACCTGCTGGGCAATAAAGATTATTACACCTAAAACAATTTACCAGATCTGATAATACAGGTAAATATATGATTAAATAATAAGTCAATAAACCTGAAAGTTATATAATGATAGACCATATTATCATATCATTTTGCTGATACTATGAATTATATTCTACAAGGCTTATATGGTTATTGTGATACATCCATTTATTGGAAATTGAGACTCAGTTTTTGTCATATTATATACTTAAGAAATGGTTTTATAACAGAACTAAGAATGAGGAACTTTTAGAAATGACACATTCTTTACAGACTAATAATGAGCAGCTAGCCGACAGGATTAATACCCTCAAAAATCAAAAGTTACCTAAAAAAATAACACTATTGAAAAGGATAACATTAATTTTACAGACAAAATTCAATCCATGTCAAAGGATACTGAGAAATTATCTGAAAGAACACATACTGTTGAATTTGACAATCAAAATCTGTTTAAAAGTTATGTTAGTTTACCAGATAAAGTGTCTCTCCAGGAAGGCAATCTTGTACTCTGTCCAAATAATGTCCAAATATGAGATGTTATCTTTAACAAAATCTCCAGACCTTGGAATCCCATGTGCAGAATGAGAACCAGAGGCTAGGTGCCTCAATGAATATATAAAGGCCAAGATATTTAGTCTTTAAAAAAAGATTTGAAATGATTGAGGAAATTACAGGAGCTGATGAGCAGGGCAAGAAGGTACAAGGACAGGATTTAACATCACCAATACCTATCAGAGATGACTTATCTAGGGTTTTAGCTTCCTATCCTATAATCTACTCTGACAAAACATCAAGTCCTAAATGGTCAAAAGGATCCAAAGAAGATAGATGGATACTTATAGGAATTAATGATCTAAAAGAAATTAAGCAAGCAGTAGTAACTTATGGCTTGCCTTCCACATTTATTAGGGAGAAGGTAAAGACGTAGGTTTCTAGCATTAAGGCTACTCCATATGACTGGCTTCAGTTAGTTTCAGCAGTCCTGGATGATGGGCCACAGTTGATGTGGAAATATTATTTCAGAAAAGAGGCTAAAATTTTAGAGCATCAGGGAAAAGCAAAAGGACTTGAGACTTCCCAAGATCAAATTCTTGGTGAAGGAATTTATGCTGATCCACAGGTTCAAGCTCTTTACCATGAACAAATCTTATTCCTATGCCACAAAGCAGACTTAAATGCTTGGGACAGGATTCAAGAACCAAGATAATGTATTGAATGATATACCAGCATTAAACAGGGCCAGAGAGAACATTTTACAAAGATTAATTAAGGCGGTAAACGTAGGAGTAACATACCCAGATGCTAGATGAGTACTTATTGAATATCTGGCATTTGAAAATGCAAACTTAGAAACCAAAAATATACTTGGGCTTTTAAAGGTTAGATCAGCACCAATAGCTGAATGAATCCTGCATACAATGAACATTGAGACATTTGACTATAATACTGAAACTAGGGCAGGAAAAGCAGTTTCTAAAGGTATGAGGAGACACCAAAATGCCAAATGTTTTTATTGCGATAGAATAGAACACCTGAGAAGGGATTATAGATAAGGAATTCCTAGAAATAATGTCTCCTCTGAGAATGGCAAAAAAAAAAAAGGTGTCAACCTTCTGGATTATGTAGAAGATATGGCAAAGACTGACATTGGACCAATGAATTCAGATCAGCAAAAGACAGACAAGGCAACCCAATAGCACTGAGAAACTCCTTGAGGGGCCTCTGGCAGGTCCCCAAGTCAAAAGTGGTCCAGTCATTCCCAGTCACTGTGGAGGACATGTTGTACCAGAAAAAAATTAAAAATCCAGAGCCTTCTGTAAAACACCATACTGTTCTGGATGACGGAATAAACATGGAGGATGAATCAAAAAATCAAAAATTCCAATAAGAAATAGGAAACATATATTCTGACAGACTTCTATAAATAAACAGAGACCAAAGCAAGAGTGCTTATAAATGGCATTATAATTGTGATTTTGATAGACATGGGTGCAGACTTATCAATACTCCAGAATCTTGAAATTCAAATTGGCCTCTTTAAAAGGCACATGTTCAATTCCTAAGAATTGAAACATTATCTCAAATGAGACAAAACATGAGATGCATTGAATGCATAGGGCTAGAAGGACAAAGAGGAAGGATGAAATCGTATGTGGCTAATTTTGCACTGAATTTATGGGGTCATGACCTGCTACAGCAATGGAATACCTGGATTAACATTACTGCAGTCCCAGAAACTCATATTTCTTGGAAGGATATTATAAGGTACTGTACACAAAGGTCACCAGTCATTCGGGCTGCACAAGAACACAAAGCAACTAGAAAACCTATAAAGGTACGAACAGCCCTACCTCTAAAATGGTTAACTGAGAAAACAATATGGGTTAAACAGTGGCCTTTAACAGAGGACAAATTGCAGGCTTTCGAACAGGTAGTACAGGGACAACTAGATGCTCACCACAATGAAGAATCAACCAGTTTTTGGAATTCTCCTATATTTGTTGTTAAAAATAAATCTGATTAATGGAGAATGGTGACAGATCTAATAGCTGTCAACAAGGTAATTCAACCTGTGGGCCATCAACAATCTGGAATTCCTCCTCCACCTTCTCTATTACTAAAAGAATGGCCTCTTATAGTTATTGATTTAAAAGATTGTTTCTTCACTATACATTTACAAGAAAAGGACAGAGGAAAAATTTGCCTTCACAGTGCCTACTTATAATAATTCTCACTCTACTAGGCAATACCAATGAACCATTCTTCCACAGGAATTCTCAGTAGCCCCACCCTGTGCCAATACTTTGTAAGTCAGTCATTGGAAATGATGCATAATAAATAAATAAATAAATAAATAAATAAATAAAGGGAGACCACACCCCAGTGGGCTGGTATCTCAGCAGCTATTGGCTGGAGGAGTGAAAGGAGCTCCCGCATCAGTAGGTCAATAGTCATTTATGTTTATCATACATGTAATTATATTAAGCAGGTTCTTTAGATACATAAAGATTGTATTCTGCATAGATAGGTAATTTTCAACCACTTCAAAGAGCTGTAGAATATGGCATTTAAATTACTTAGGGCTCTGTTGATGTGAGACATGATTGTTCCTGGCAGCACCTATCTATTCCTGAAAGAATGTTGAGCACCAAAGATGCTCCACTTGGAGCTTGTTTTCTTCTTGGCAAAACTGACAAAATGCATGATGTCCAGACAGGACAATCAGGATACAATAAAAAGACTGTCAAATCTTGCCAAGACCAGGTAAAACAGTTTTGAAAAATCTCATGCCTCTGAAAATGGTCTGTCATTACTCTCGGCCACAGCCAAAGTTGGTTAATCCAACATTGCAAATGAGGCTTTGGGTGATTGCACAGGAAGCGATTTGTCTGACATTTATTTTACATTTTTGAAGTTGCTTAATTGCACTTTCTGCTTACTCAAGTAATATTATTTTCCTTCTCGAGTCTTTAATGAGGTTGAAGCCTAGATAGTTATAGCTACTTTTCTCTCCTGACTTGACCAAGTAATTTATAATACAAGACTTAAACTTTTTAGGATAGGATAATTATTGAAACATTTATCATGTGTTTCCTGCTTGATATTGTTTATACTGGTTGTAATTCTATATTTTATACCTGATATCTGTTCTTATTGTATATAATTTTGTATTAGGCTTGAAACTCTCTTATTTAAACAAAAGGAGGAGGTACTGTAGAAAATCCTACAGCAAATAGACTTTATGTTACCTGCCCACTTGGGTGTGGCCTCTGAATACTTTAAATGCTGATGTAGAGTACATGTTTGCTCTCTTTTCTGGCTATGGAATTTGCTTGCTCTTCCTCGTTCATGCAGAGAACTGTGATTTGTGAGTCTAACCCTAAATAAATACCCCTTTATTATACTCAATTCTGAGCTAGTGTGGGATTTCTTTTTAACATTCATCTTCAAGCTTTGATTAGGAATTTCTTTCTAGAATAAAGATACTAAAAGATACTATTTTTACTATTTAAACAAAGTAAAGTTATCATCGTCATTTCTATTTTGAAAGGAATATTATACTTGTATAAATTAAATGAAACATACATCAGGGCTCAAATCTTTGTAGCAATTTTGTACCTAGAAATCACAGATTTCATATCTTATTTATTTGCAATCAGGAGGCCTTGTGTTTCATGTTTATTACAAAACTAAGGAATAGTTGGCTCTACTCTAATTTATGATCACATGACTGGCCTTGTTGAGTATCTTGCACTTTCTGCTCTCAGTCATAGACTATTCTTGGTAGACACTGTGTGAAATCTTATCATCTTAGCATTTTACCTTAGCATTTTCCTTGCTGAAAAATTCTAGACTGGCCTATAAAAAACTGGGGTTAGAGGTTGAAATTCTTACTGTATTTCAAATAGCTTATTTCACAGCTTCCTCAGCAGCTACATTCCCAAGAATTTTCAGAAAATAAAAATGATGGTATCAAATCATTTCTCCTATATATGAAACACTTCAGATGTTATATGTCACAGATACTACAGACAACCCAGGGATGCAGTAAGGAAAGTCAACTACAGACAACCCATGGATGCATTAAGGGAAGGCAAATATACACAACCCAGGAATGCAGTAAGGGAAATCACCTACAGACAACCCATGGATGCATTAAGGGAAGACAACTACAGACAACCCAGGGATGCAGTAGAGGAAGGCCAAAGCAGACAACTCAGGGATGCAGTAAGGGAAGGGAACTGTAGACAACGTAGGGATGCAGTAAGGGAAGGAAACTGTAGACAACCCAGGGATGCAGTAAGGGAAGGAAACTGTAGACAACCCAGGGATTCAGTAAGGGAAGGCCACTAAGGACAAGCCAGGGATTCAGTAATGGAATGCAGTCAGCACATGTTCCATGTCTTTAAAAGAAGGACAATCTTAATCTTTTATCCAGAACAAAGAGAACTAGAGTGTAGCAACAAGACACATAAGGAGGTTCCCTCATGCATTGCTTAAAATTAAAAGAGCAATGTAGAGTGGAGAAGAGTTTGAGACCAGCCTGGTCTACAAGAGCTAGTTCCAGGACAGGCTCCAAAACCACAGAGACACCCTGTCTCGAACCCCCCCCCCAAAAAAAAAAGTTAGCCTCAAGTCTTCAGACTTGACACAGAATTCTTGTCATTGTCCCCATGTCCATGGGCTGATTTCACATAACTCTAGCATACATTTGTTAATTTGCTCTGTAGTAGTGGCGTTAATATATCCTTGACTCTTTAACAGGGTTTAGATACTTTTATTATTTTTTTACCTTATTTTGACATTGAATTCCAAACATTTGAGTACTTATTTAAAAAAAAAAACACTAATTATTATTGCTCCTTGAAATGGCCTAGATTTAAAATGTTTTACTGATAAAACAATTTTCAGGCTATCGACATTTTCAAAAATAGTTTTAAGATGTTTGGGGGTGCTGCAGATGCCTATAATTTTTTTTTTCTGTAGCTCACAGACTGATTACTGTTCATGTTCTATTCATGATCATAGAAACAAATTGTTTTCTTCATTCCAACTGGTTGACAGAGTCATGCAGAGCACATAAATTAACACCTACTTCCCAGTGAAATACATTAAAGGTGTGCCAAACTATAAATATAAAGTGCTATAAACAATAAAATATATGTAATTTATACCCAATAACAACCCCCAGTACTCTAACAAGGGGCTAGTGATGGTGAGAATGATGGTGGTGATGATGATAGTGATGATGATAGTGATGGAAATGGAGAGGGTAATGGGATGATCTTGGGGGAACTATATCAAATAGGAACAAGCTATAAATAAAATCTCCATAAAGTGAAAGAAAAATATGTATGTCAATCATTTTTTAATCAGACAATTTACTCTGCATCTCTCTTCCACAGTTTAAAATAATTCTGATGATTTTTGTAATATTTTTGGAGATAACTTATGCCTTCTCTTTATTTTCAAAATCTATCACCTTTAAAATATTTCCATTTATGCTTCCTTCTTATCAAACACCTAACACTTTGTGATTTAATTTTCCAAACAGCAGACCTAATCATGAATAAGTTTTTCTACACTTTATTTGTTCCTTTAAATATTTCTCCATTTTATCAAAGTTTTTGATACATTATTAACACTTGACTCAAATTACTTAGCATTCCTCTTTAACCTTGGCCTTTTATGAGGGGAAAACAAATAGGTGATTATTCTATTTTTACAAGTATGTGTTACACTGTACAAAATAAACTGTGATTAGAATGATAATGCATTAAACTTTCACTTCAGCCTGATCGTCAAAATTCTTCTTGTGACATTTGAATAGATAAAGGTTAAAATACCAGTTTATACCTAGTAATAACCTTATACACTTCATAGAAAACTGAAGCTTGAAAGTCAAGAACACAGTAATTTAGTCATGGTTGGGGTTTTATATCTGTATAAAACATTTTTATGACATTTCCACTCATGTTGAGTTCTGTTTTCCAATGTATTACATGCCTTGTATCCTCTTATAATTTGCAAATGTAATTTATTTAGTACCTCCCATAGTTCTGATAAATGTGATATTCATGTACCTTCAAATGTTTACTTGAGGCAGGTTCGTTTACCTCTCGATCAAAGAAGTGGGTAGAATTTAAAGAAGTAAAAACTGGGGTTGCAAGGTTCCTGGCCAGCAAGGGAACCTGATCCTGTTCCGGGGGACCCATCAGAGTGGTTGGTGAGTTCTTGACCCATGGCAGGAGCCCAGAAACAGAACAGGGACATTCCCTGACCCCTTTCACTCCCTGGTCATTCGGCAGGGGCTGCTCTGCTCCCCTCTGCTGGGGCCTCTCTTTCCCTAACCTATCCTAGTTTTCACCCAGGAAGCTCCTCCCTTCTTCCTCCCTTCTGCGGGGCCATGGGATCCACCAGCTCAGCCTGTTTGGGAGCTGGGATGGGGTGCTGAGGGCAAGAAGCAGATAGAAATTCCTTTGCTTCAATAGCCTGCCTGCAGCAAGGTAGGCCTTTTGTCTACGAGGTCCCTGGCCAGCAAGGGAACCGATCCTGTTCCATAAGATCCATCGGATAGCATTTGAAGGAAGAGATGGGCAGGTGCCAAGGCAAGAATTCCTCCACCAATCTGAAAAACAACATGAAAACACCAGAACCCAATGATCTTAGAACAGAAGGTCTTGAACACCCTAATCCAGAAGAAGGGGAAAAAGGACATTATGAAAGCGATGTAAGAGAAGAATTACAGCTCAAAGGCCCAGAAAATATATTTTAAAAAATTATGGAAGAAAACTTTCCCAACATAAAGAAGGATATTCCTAGGAATATTCAAGAAACATACAGAACACCAAATAGACTGGATCA
>NW_026068053.1:6251481-6253106 GCF_014885135.2 Alexandromys fortis | reverse complement strand
CCAAAGAATCCAACAATGCCTACAATAACTCAGACATCTAATGACCCTTCACCAGCACAACTCAAAGAAAGGAAACACACAAACTCTACCACAAAAAAAAAGAAAGAAGGAAGGAAAGAAAGAAAGAAAGAAAGAAAGAAAGAAAGAAAGAAAGAAAGAAAAAATGACCAGAGTTAACAACCACTGGTCATTAATATCACTTAATATCAATGGACTCAACTCACCTATAATGAGGCACAGGCTAAGAGATTGGATACGAAAACAGGATTTAACATTCTGTTGTTTACAAGAAACACACCTCAACCACAAAGACAGACATCTACTCAGAGTAAAAGGCTGGGAAAAGTTTTATCAAGCAAATGGACCTAAGAAACAAGCAGGTGTGGCCATACTAATTCTAACAAAGTTGACTTCAAACTAAAATCAATCCGAAGAGGTGAAAAGGGACATGTTTTACTCATAACAGGAACAATTCATCAGGACGAAGTCTCAATCATGAATATCTATGCCCCTAATATAAAAGCACCCACTTACATAAAAGAAACATTACTAAACTCAAGGGAGCCATCAAGCCACATATACTAATAGTAGGAGATTTCAACACTCCTTTCTCACCAATGGACAGGTCAATCAGACAGAAACCTAACAGAGAAATAAGAGAATTAAGGGACGTAATGAATCAAATGGACTTAACAGACATCTATAGATCGTTCTACCCAAATAGGAAAGAATATACCTTCTTCTCTGCAACTCATGGAACCTTCCGGAAATTGACCACATACTCAGTAACAAAGCAAACCTCCAGAGATAAAAAAATTTTAGTGACCACCTTTGTCCTATCAGATCACCACGATTAAAGATAGAATTCAACAATGAGGCTACCCCCAGAAAGCCAATGACATCATGGAAACTGAACAATCAACTACTGAACCACACCTGGGTCAAGGAATAAAGAAAGAAAGAAATTAAAGTATTCCTTAAATTTAATGAAAATAAAGAGTCAACATACTCAAACCTATGGGACACTTTGAAAGCAGTGCGAAGAGGAAAGTTCATAGCACTAAGTGCCCACATAAAGAAAATGGAGAAAGCACACATCGGAGACTTAACAGCACATGTGAAATCCCTAGGGAAAAAAAAAAGAAGCAGACTCACCTAGGAGGAGTAGAAGACTGGAAATAATAAAACTGAGGGCTGAAATCAACAAAATAGAAACACAGAAAACAATCCAAAGAATCAATGAAACAAAAAGTTGGGTCTTGGAGAAAATCAACAAGATCAACAAACCACTATCCAAACTATATCAAATGGAAGAAAGGGAGAACACACAAATTAATAAGATCAGACATGAAAAGGGAGACATAACCACAGACACAGAGGAAATTCAGAGGATCATTAGATCTTACTACAAAAGCCTGTATTCCACAAAACTGGAAAATGCAAAAGGAATGGATATATTTTTTTTAGATAAGTACCATATACCAAAGTTAAACCAAGACCAGGTGAACAATATAAGTATGATATGATTAATAAAATAAAATATGATCATTTCATTAGATGCTGAAAAAGCTTTTGACAAAATTCAACATCCCTTTATGATAAAAGTCTTGGAGAGATTAGGGATA